>NW_022639599.1:450570-456029 GCF_010583005.1 Odontomachus brunneus
GAGAGAGAGAGAGAGAGAGAGAGAGAGAGAGAGAGAGAGAGAGAGAGCACCAAGTGCGTAGAAGCCGTTACGGAAAACGGCGGTTACGCAATCGTGTATCACTCCGTCTGAACGGAGAGTGGACCAGTCAGCTGGTCGGTCATTCATGCCGCGCGAGTGCATCCGCTGGTGCATCACGCTCATGCCGAAGGCGAACAGGAGGATGTCACGTCAGCGTGACCGAGAGCTTCCGTATTATTTCGGCCAGTCGAGAGCGCGGCTATTTGCGCTGCGCGCTGCTAGCTAATGAACCGTGCGAAACGGGACACACACACACACACGTATATCAGCGCACATATATATACATGTTTGCGAAAAGCTGAGAAAAGTCCACGGTCGAACTTGGACGACAGGCAGTACGAATGGGGCTCATGACTAAGTTGCGAAGATCTATTAAGTATTCAAGCTACTGTATATTCGAGTAAGACCACGTCGAATAAACTTCGCAGGAAAGAGACAGCGAGAGGGAACGACGAGGCAAGAAATCCGAGCACGCGCAGCCCGGGAAAAATCGCGAAAGTCGGTCGCAGTTTCGACGGGGAGGGAGAATCGACTGTCGCCGGGCAGAGGACTCTCGCTGAGATTTCAATGGAAATCAGCGACTCGCACACAGCGCCGGGGATCAAGTCATGGCCGAAGTCGACGGTATTTTTCAATGAGATTCGCGACACGGGTAAACAGGAGAACGCGTCGGAGAGACCGCGGATGACCGGCTCCGCCGCCATCGGAATGAGTCGTGGAAAGTTCGGGCGCGGTACAAGAATATAATTATATATTTATCCCGCTATTCTCCAGGAGAGGAACTTCGAATTAAAACTTTCGAATTAAAAGTTCGAATTAAAAACTTCAGATTAAAAGCTCCAATTAAAACTTCGAATTAGAACCGACGTAAGAAAGAACACACTCACACGCGCGCGAGAGAGAGTGAGCGTGATCTATCGTGCCGAAGACGCTCTTCAACGAGCGATAACGCGCGCGACAAACTACGGCGCGTGGGTAGAGTTTCTCTAGTCAGTTTGAGATAAAGCATGATGATTGCTGATTGCATCCTGTCCAGTATTTTTAAGAATAGCGTGAGTGGCGGTGAGAGAAAAATTCTAGTAGAAATAAGAGAGAAGCTCTAAGATTGAAAAGACTGAAACGACGAAACACCCCATGCCGAAATTTTGATTCTACTTTCGACCTCAATATTCTATTTGACCTATTACTCTGAAAACTCATATATCAACACTTTTTTACTTTATTTAACATACTATCTTCACCGCAAAGTAGGACTTGCAAGTAGCATTTCGTACGTTTTCCACTATTTAGAGGTGAATCCAAGTAGGATTTCAGTTCCCATGTTTACTACACACACTGATCCTTTAGTATATACAGAGTTAGAAAGTTCAGGTCCAAAGTAGGGCTAAAATTTCGTCTCGGGACGTTGCAACTTCTCTCCCTCTCTCTCTCTCTCTCTCTCTCTCTCTCTCTCTCTCTCTCTCTCTTTCACTCACTCCCTTCCTCCTTACAAATGGCGGACGGTGTTCCAACTCGAACTTGAGGAACTCTAACATGGGGCAGCGAGTAGCGCGGCGGTGGCAGGACGCTGGAGCAAGGCTTACGCGAGTTGACTCTCGCGGGTAGTCATACAGCCGCGCGCAATACAGGTAACGTATGTGTATCATTTACACAGGCGGTCATTCATGCCGGCCGACGACGCAACGTTAATCCAACGCGTACACCGACCGGAGACGTAAATGGCGTCGGCGCGGTCGAGTTTCTACGTTATTTCGGTCGTTACCACCGCGGTGAGTGTGTAACGTCGCTGGCCGACTATTTGCACCGTCTCCCTGCCCCAGGAGCGGCCTGAGAAGCGGACGGTGAAATCCGCGAAGGAATTGGGTCGACTCAGACCGAAGTCCGGGTAGCGGGCGCGTCTGCTCGTTCCCGAGTTAATAATGATAACAAGCTAAATTGCGAATAAAGTTAGAGCGTCACGTCCAAGAGAAGGAGGAGAAGGAGGCGAGAGCGAGTGGAGATCGCCGTGGGGATGGAATCGAAGCCGCGCTTGCGACGAATCGATACGACGGTTCGCGCGGAGGAGAACGCGCGAGACGTCCTTGAAAGAACTTGTCGAAGAACTCGGCGCGAAGTTCGGGGAGAATGTCGACTGGGATCCTGTCCCCCTATCTTGAGGGTATTATCGGGAGAAGCGGTTAGACGACAAGACGCGTAAGATTGACGCGTTAGAGGGACGATTCTTCCCCGGGCGGCTCCGCACGTGAGGATCGTAATCGAGATTCTTGAGCGCGCGCACGCTTTCGTACTCGCCAGGTAAGCTTCCACCTCGCGAGATATCGATAATCACCCCCAGCGTGTTATTTGATACGGTCGCTCTATTAAACACTTCACCGGAGTATAATTCAATTTCGCACAGTTTATAGATATTATCGGGAAATCCACTCGCTCTCTCTCTCTCTCTCTCTCTCTCTCTCTCTCTCTCTCTCTCTCTCTCTTCATTAATTGTGGAGATCAGACGCGTCTAAATAAAACGTCGTCATAGATAATTGACGAAACATTTTCAATTGGAGACCGTTATCCTCGCCGGGATCGTGGAGCTGACTGGTCAAGTTCGATTATAAGATATTTCGCGCAGGACAAACGCGCGATCATGATGTAAATATAAAGGTGTACCATTGCGCATGATGACGTCATGCGTAGTGACGTAATATGTAGTGAATAGACGGTCGTCGAATTAGAAATGACTAGGAATGTAGCCGCGAAATTCAAATGCCCAAAATTAATCGTACATTATTAATATGTATTTAAACTTAAAATCTGTAATATATATATATATATATATATATATATAGAGAGAGAGAGAGAGAGAGAGAAAGAAAGAGAGAGAGAGAATAATACTAAAAAAAAAATATATATATATATCGTATAAGTTTGTAGCACTAGATATTCATTGTCTTATTTATATAAAAATACTTACAATATGTTGTTAATATTCTTTTACTTTTATATAACCTCTTAACTTCTTATAATATATAACACGACGTGTGTACTGTCAGCAGCCCCCCATATGGGATTCTAACATTTCCTGTTTGCCCACTTCTAATTGGCTGTTATTTTGGACGACTACGCATCCACGGGACTGGTACAGCTTTATATTTACATCATGCGCGCGATTACAGTAAACGTCGCGAGGGTCCTTGCGCGGCCGATTTTATTTCGCAAGCTCTTGGACGCGTGCGGCGTTTCAGCTCGCGCGGCATAATCGTCTTACACGCCGCGCGATTCCCACGGGCGCCACTTTGAAGCGCAAACGGCCGAAGAAAAAGCTCAAAAAGGCAGCATGGCTGGGGCGAACAAAGCCGTGCCCCGCTGCGCGCTCTTTCCGCTCAGCCCCCCGTACCCTTATCCGATGCAAATGCGCGCGGCGTCGTTTTTTTGCATCGCGTAGTAGTGGAGCCTCCGCGAGCAAGCTGCATCGTCTCTCTATGCAAGTTAATTTTCAAACTACATCGATGTAGCTCGGGCCCTTTGATGCACTTTGATCCTTGACACTAAAATATCGTTGCGAAAAAAAAGGACAGACGGAACAGCGGTCTATCGATCGCCCTGGCGACAATGTTAATGTGTCGCTACGCGGCCGCGCGTTTTCAACAAAATATTTATGACATTCATTTTCGAGAAAGGAGCCGCGGATACACGCACGCGCGCCCGCGTGTATGTGCGCGCTGAATGTGCGTCGCGTGTGCGCGTATAATTGGAAACGCGCTGTGTTACGAATTCCCTTTTAAACCAAATACCGAGCTCTCTCGATCGCGTTTGCTATTTTTCGTTTCTTTTTCACGACGCCTGCTGTTGTCGAGCGCGATAAACGCCGGTATCGTTCGCAAACAAACAGCTAAAATTAATTATTGGAGACATAGGGAATTATAAACAATCCGATTTATTTTCCGTCATTACATGTTTGATCGCGTTATTGATTCCGCGTCGATATCCTGTTCCTAGAACTTGTCTTTTTTTTTCTCTCTCTTTCTCCCTTCCTCTCTTGCTGTCTACGCGAACGCAGTGTGTCGCATTTCATTCTGTGTGTGTGTGTGTGTGTGTCCGCTCGTTTTCACAGTTATACATCAATTTATTCGATAAAAAATTATAATCATCGAAAATAAATCGCGGCGCTCTGGGTATGATTTTTCATTTTTCAATTTATTTACGTTACTTGAAACGTACGTTTATATCGACTCTGTCTCTCGGCGGCAGCAATTTTTGATCGAGTGGATTGGTAATCAACGACCGGAGAAAACTCCACGGAGTCGCGTACGACCGCGCGCAATAAGAACGTAAAATCCCACCTTCGTCATCGATGCTTGCGCGAGAGTCGGAAGATGAATGGTTTACTGCATCGAGCATCTGGCTACCAATCACCACGGCCATTTGGCAACACGTGCATCCGGACAAGATCGCTAACCGGTACACGTTACGAGGGCCGCGAAGGGTCCGGAGGTTTAATGTGGTCGGAAGACTGTCCGGCTCTCTCGAATAACGGGCAAGCGCCATACGAGAAATCACAGCGGGATAGGGTTGAAGCCGAAGAGCAGCGGCCGCAATTTCCACGAGGGTGCGAGCGTGCACGGGCAAGAGAGAGAGAGAGAGAGAAAGGGGTAGTTAAGGCCTGATTTATTTGGCAATTTGGCGCGGGTTCCGTAACCGCGACTTTTCGAAAAGTTAGTGGATTCTTTCGGATCACTTCCCGGGGCTGGGACTGCCGCCAGCGATTCGCGACAATTCGCGCTCGCTCTTATGGCTCGCACCCGACGCGCCGCTGGTCGCGGGGGACGGGAAGAAATTCGGCGGGTCGTCGGGGCTCGCTCGCGGAGAAAATTGCCCGCGTCCGAGGTGTATGCGTTATCTGGCGAACGGGAGATAGACGCGCGAAAGAGAGGAGCAGAGAAACACCGGCGCACAAATAGAGGCGAAAGTTCCCGAGCGCGGAGGATCGCGCGGAAAGTTCGCGAAACGTAACTAAGAAGGGGATAAAGATTGTACGCGTCGGACGCTTTATCTTGCCTCCCTGCCACCATGCCCGCCATTGCGCTTCTTACGATAGCGAAATACGACTTTTGTGATACGTCGCGCGGTGCGCATCAGTTGCCGCGCGCAGATCCCGCCGATGGGATCGTCTCTCGTGACAAAAGGTTATTAAATGTCACGAAGTTTTCCCGGCTCGGGAAACCCGGGCGGACGAGTAAACCACTCTCTCGGATCTCGTTATATATCACGACTGGAATTGGGTCGGCCTTGAGGAATGATCGTAAAATCGCGCCGGTATAGGAATAGGAGGAGGTAAAGAGCTCAGAGAGAGAAAGAGGGAGAGAGAGAGAGAGAGAGAGAGAGAGAGAGAGAGAGAGAGAGAGAGAGAGAGA
>NW_022639599.1:457072-463836 GCF_010583005.1 Odontomachus brunneus
AGAGAGAGAGAGAGAGAGAGAGAGAGAGAGAGAGAGAGAGAGAGCCGTATACGAATGCCAATGCATATTTCAAGCGACCCTTAATTTTGCGAATCTCTCATATCCGCATATACAAATCGTCGACTCTAAAGAAGAAAATTTCCAAGGCGACTCCGTGCATTATGTCGCGCTTAATGGGGAAAACCTCCGTGCTGCATTCTTTGATCATGATTTCGTAATTTTTCACATCCGGGCAAATTGAAGTCAAGCAAGTCGGCGTTAAAAGCAAAAATAAAAAAAAGCCAGATAAAAGCAAAAATTAACGCGCGGAATGCGGCAGACAGCCAATAATATTCTGGATATTAAGCTGATTTCAACAATCAAAAATGTATCATGCACATGAGACTTTCCGTGTGGAAAGATATAAAACAGTGATATATAAATAAAAGAGGAAATTTCTGTGAAAATTCTGCAGCCGGTAATTCTTCAATAATTAATCTAATTTTATCGCGGGATAGAGAGAGATAGAGAGAGACAGAGAGAGACAGAGAGAGAGACAGAGAGAAAGAAAGAAAGAGACAGGAGATATCTCGCTTATGTGAATTGTCATGAAAATTCCGCGATAGTTTTCTGGCGCGCAACTTACGGTCGAAGAAACAGAGTTAAAGGGTCGAAGGAAGAAAAAACGGTGGATTATTCGGAGCACTTGGACCGATGCCACGTATTATCGATGATCGAGAGATCGAGCCGACGAAAAGGCAGAACGCGCCGGAACGGGTCTTCCGATCGCGGTCGTAAATCGTGCGGCAAAAAAATTCGCTGAGGTGAACGGCGCCGAAAAACGTCGAACGTAAAAGGGCGATCGCGCGAGAAATAATAATTCGACGAAATGGAATCGTTATTAAACGCAATTACAACAAATCCTACCGGTTTCACGACAGTCGCGGCAAACATCGAAGAGGGAGGACGAACGCACGGCGGATATTATATTAAAATATTTTTTAACATAACTCGGTAAAACGAAACGCGAAAGCGTATAAAATAATAAATCGTAGTTTTAATTAAAAATACAATTATGCACATGTGCAATCGTTAACTGATACAACTAGTACAAGTGCAAGGCGACTCGCATAAAAACTTCCCATGATTTTCCCAAATATGGCATATAAATTCTGATTAGAATGCCCAAATTTGTCCCAAAATTGATTATCTCGCTACTGTTCTAATTAGGAATCTCATTCCTGTTAGGGAATACCAATCATGGTTCTCTGTCTAACTGAAACAGCACTAGTATGGGAATTTGGAATTTTTTCCATCGGTAGTGTCGGTATACTTTTAAGGTATCAAACAAAGAACTCTATAAGGTGACCTCTAA
This sequence comes from Odontomachus brunneus, assembly GCF_010583005.1. Classification (NCBI taxonomy): domain Eukaryota; kingdom Metazoa; phylum Arthropoda; class Insecta; order Hymenoptera; family Formicidae; genus Odontomachus; species Odontomachus brunneus. The sequence goes on from NW_022639599.1 coordinate 458,427, forward strand.
GACCTCTTTTTTCCTGGGATAGTCCCAGTTCTTTATCCCAGATTTTTTCGAATGCTATCCGGGACGACAATTTGTCCTGGATTCCTGGCCGAACTGTCCCGGTTTATGTCGGTTTACAGAATTTTTAAAATACTTCTGACAAAGAAAGATCTGAAGAAAATTTATAGTTCTGGTAAATACAGTAACTTTGCATTTTGTTTTTAATTTTAAGTAAGAAAATTTAAGTAGTAGGTTTTCGTTGTTGTTAAATTATTTTTCATATATCTATGAGTAAAATTTTGTTTTATATCTGTGTGTGTATAAAGTCCAGTTTTGAAGCTAGCAAATCTGATCATCTTATTTTATACATTTATTGTATTTAATAAATTAAAATAGCAAAAAATTAAAAAAAAATGTTTTTAAAACACTTTGAGCACTTTAGTGAATTTATAATAATAAAAAATTAATTAAAACTCAATACGATTTTTTTCAGTTCTAACGTAAAATAAAGACCAGAAAAATGATTGGGAAAACTTTGACTTTCTTTTCTCTTAGAATCGCATGTTTGAAGCATTTCATTTTCTATTTAGAACCCATAATTATTTTGGGAAATCAAGCTGCGGGACCTAATTAGATTCCATAGAAATGTCCTGTACAGGGAGTTTATTGTTAGTTTAAAAACGCAGAAATTAACGTCGATTCACGGAGGAGAACGTGAGATCTCGCGCACTATTGCCCGGAAAAAGGCGACTGCGTCGTGTGTTTCGTCGCCGGCTTTGCGTGTGTAACACAATGCGCGACATTTCCCTCCCCGAACGTTCTGGAGCGACGGTTACGACGAGACGTAATGATCACGGTCCTTCTTGTAATGCACAGAATGCACTTCTTGCGCGCGCGACAAAGGCAAAGACCGAGCGAGCGAGTGACTGGGCTGGCTGCTTGTCGACGGATCGATAACCGATATCCAGAGAAACTGGATCCCTTCGTGACGAAGGCAGCTTTTCAGAGACCGGAGACACCACCCTGGCACTCTCGTTGCGTTATCCGCGCACGTACGATATTATGCGTGTGTATAGCTGCGGCGATATGGATATACCTGCGCCGCGTCATCATAATCCGAGGCACGCGACGCGCGTAGGCGTTCCATTTTCGCGATTTTTGCGTACGCGCGATCGCGAGGGTGTCACGAGGCGACTCGCGAGACGTAAGTTATTCGCCAGGCGTCGACCTCGGGGCTGCTCGTGGCCAGAAATAGTGACGTGTGTCTGCATCGTAAGACGGCAATTTCGCATTGTGATAACGATAATCCAGGGGAAAGCAGGAGTTATCGGCGGCGGATGGTGAATACAGCAATTTGCGCGGCGCGCGCGTATATTACGCGACAATATGCACGAACGAACGGCAAGTGACAACGGATAACGTTTCCCGGAGCTGCGAAATTATGCGCGGATCGACGTTACACCCGCCGACGTTCGCCGTTTCGCGAGGGCGCGCCGGGATCACCCGCTATAAATTAGAGGCGTGAGGAGAGGAAGGAGGAAAAGGAAGCGCAGTTTCGTGATAATCGAGGGAGATTGGAGGGATGGAAAGACTGCGCTTGAGGCCGTATTTTACGACGTCGCTGGAGAATGGTACGAGACGGGTGAACGAGCGGGCATAACTGCGAGAAGGCAGAGCGCACGAAGGGGTGAGTAGGTGAGAAAAAAGCCGGCTACGGCCGTAAGGGCTGAATGTGGACGAGGAAAAAAAAGACCGCACTGTAATTATACGACGATACCTTCACGACTGCGAAGGTGTCCGCTCGAGAGGCAAGAGCACTAATTGGCCCAATCGATAAGCGAGCATGTATAGATCTCAACAAGTTATCGTGCACTGTAAGACATTTTGCGTTAAACCTCACATATACTTCACATGTCCCAAGTTATCCGCTCCCGTGTTAATTTAACACAAGACAAATGTGTTAAATTGTTCTACTTGTATACGAGGACATAAATTCAAATATCTTGTATACATACAGAAAGATAAGTAGATAGAGAGTAAGAGAGAGAGAGAGAGAGAGAGAGAGAGAGAGAGAGAGAGGAAGATATTTTTTTCTCCCCAGGTTGCTTGACGACCGTTTGTGTATCGCTCATCTCTTTTTCCTTCTCCATGTCGCGTTCACTCCCTTTCTCTTTCTCTTGCGCGCGCAATGCTCCATTCTGAATTCAACTCGGTATACGGAACCAGAAAATTCCGCTCATATAAGCGCTCGACCGTTTGGTATTCCACCGCGAGGCGAAATCCTTTAATACCGCGGGGAGGGGAGAGAGAGGCCGATGACTTTTCTGCTTATTTTCAATTAAGCGTAAGTTCGCTCACGGCGCACGATTCGAGGCGATACGCAATACCGATATCAAGCCGGATTGTGTGACTTGCATTTTTCCTTTTCCCTCAAATTTATCTTCCTACCAAAGTAGTATCTACCGATGGTATATTCGTCGCTCTTAATAATGACCAGTGTTCCCAATTAATAAATAACTCGTGTCTGTGCGCGAGTATTCCAAAAGAGATAAGTATTCGCCAACTTTGTCGGGGGTGCGACACGATTCAATATTCGATTCTTTTATTCTCACTTAGGCAACGAACGGCGCTCTATTTGCACGCGTCGACGAGACCGCTCCCTCCGCTCTCTTACCTCCACCTTCGTCCATCCCCCTCGACTGTGATTAACGAAATCACGATGTCGTTCATTAGGAAGATCCGGCAAAACTATTTCTCTGAGGTTTCGTGCCACGGCTGCGCCGGGCACCATTTCTCCCGTGATGCAGTTTCGAGCGCGCCCTGCAGCCGGCTTGCAGCGCAGCGAAGGCACGAACGGACACAATGTACAGTTTCGAGCTCTCTCTCCGATTCTACGACCGCGGTTGGTTCCAAAGGGACTGTTTAAGTCCCGTCATTAAGCTCGTAAGCACGGTCCTAATGCCACGGCACAAAGACAGCGAGCGTACACGGAAGCCGAGGCGGAGAGCAAGCTGACGGTACAGCCCGGGGAAATCAGGAAACCGCATAGCACACGTGTATAATTGGCTGCGTCGTCGTCGTCGTCGTCGTCTGTCTCTCTTTCTCTGTCTCCCTCTCTCTCTCTCTCTCTCTTTCCCTCTCTTTGTGATTTTTCATTATGAACTGAAGTGGTCCGCTCATAGAGGCTCCAACTTCCCTCCATCGTTGTTGCTAACGACGGAGAGAAATGTTTGCCTCTTGTTTGACAACGAGACGAATTAAGGAAAATTTCTCTATTTTGTTCTTTATTCACTGAAAAAAACTCGCCCTCAATTCTCCACTCACACGGAGAAACAAAAGTTTAGTTGAATTAACTAAATTTCTGGTGAGATACGAACGAACCAGAAATTTCATTCAAATTAACCGGAAATCTTGTTAATTTGAACAGAATTCTGGCAAATTGAGCCGGGATGGTTCGTTCAAATTTTGCAAGAAATTTGGTTAATCCAATCTAACGCGATTTTTTTCCGTACATTAAACACATCGTTCGTGTTTTCTGTCTCCACGAAACTCGATTTATCGATTCGAATTGCATCGGAAATTAACACGTTGATCGTTGACCGCGATGGACGCCGGAGTGTCAGTTTCTGTAAGATCGCAGAAGACCCTCGCGCCCGTTGACGGGAAATTATGATCGTTAGGGGCGCTCTCGAGTCGAGTTAACAACGCAGCAACAATCGCGAACTCGAAATACGTGTCAGAAAGTGGGTTAACTGTGGCAGATACCACAGGACGCGCGTATACATATATACGTGGTCCGACATTCTCGCATTCGCGGTCAGATAACCAACGATACACGATATCCGAAAGCTCCTAATTATAACGGCTACTTCTCCGAGTTCCATCCGATAAGAAAACCGTTTTATACGCGGTTGCTAAAGCTCATCTCTCGGGCCTTATCAGCCCGTCGCGTTCCACTTCAACCCGCGAACGAATGGCAGTTCAAGGACGCAAACGAAGCGAGCGAGCGTACACAAACGACAGATCGTGATTTTCGTTTGCGGCGAAAGCGCTTGCATCGCGGGAGCGTGCAAATTTGGCGACCGTGTTATCGTTACTCTTACGTGGTCTCGCCACGAAAGCCATTACGCTAAATTATCGAGCGAAATAACCTCGCCTATTATATTTGCCGGCCATTAACGGATTCATTAAAGAGACTCGATATTAAAACTATTTCCCGGCGTAAAATTACACGACGGCCAAATGACTCCGCCGCCAAATTATCTGGCGGCGGCGGCGGCGGCAGCGGCGCAATTACCCACGGGCATGGCTCCCGATTAGGTCTCTGTTAGAATTCCGCTAAGTTCGGGGTGAGCACTAGGGCTCGGTTAGAAGTAGGTTACAACAAAGTTACTCCCAATTAAATCTGGCACGATTTTCAGCGGCGGAGAGCTTCAGCTAAATTGAATTCTATGTTTGAACATTAGTCGTCTTATACGTGCTGTCAATTAGCGCTCGTAGCTCGGTGTAACTTCCACCGTGAGATAAAGAGACGCTGTAACGGTGGGTCGCGTCTTACAAACGTAGAAAATCTCAGCGGCGATCACCTCAGCCGTGCGATTTAACCCGGAGAAGACTCGTAAATTGAAATAGAAACCTCGGAGAAATAAACCCTCTCGGAGTCTTCTTATCTCATCATTCGAGAAAAATCAAAAGAGCATCGCGAAGAGATACGCATTAACGCTCATAAATGTAATTCTCGTAAATGACTCTCCGGCGTTTCACAGCACTGGCAGTCGCGACACGCGCACACTGAGAGAAACGATCCGATCAAAAATTAACAAACGGATATGTCGATTCAAACAATGTTTTCGATCATTTTCAGTCATCCAATCGAGTCAAATCCAGTCCAATCAAATTTATCGGCAAATTTGATCAGGACGTATATATTCGTTTGTTTTTCATCGGATCTTTTCTCTTAGTGTAAAGTTCAACGTTATTATTGTTACGTATTTTTATTATTATTTTCTATTAATACTAGATTTACGGGACAATTTGACGGGTATCCGGAGAAATAGGTACACGACATAAAGAATTTCAAAATTAGAAGTCTGAGGAGTAAATGAATAATTTGGATATATATTCCTATCATTCCATTAATAAAGTCAACAAAAACTGTTAGAAAATAATAATAATAGTTTCTCTAATTTTGCTCGTAAAATCCGAAACTTATCAAATTGACAGGTCCCGCCAATCTAGTATTAATATATAATATGGTGTCTGCGGTTTTTTTAAATGAATCAATAAAAATATTTCTAATCAAATTAGTAAGAGGAACGTCTGTCATCAACAATCAGTGAATATTCACTGTTTTTTAATGGAAGTAAGATTTTACTGCACACTCTCTCTCTCTCTCTCTCTCTCTCTCTCTCTCTCTCTCTCTCTCTCTCTC
>NW_022639599.1:464146-524202 GCF_010583005.1 Odontomachus brunneus
CTCTCTCTCTCTCTCTCTCTCTCTCTCTCTCTCTCTCCCTCCCTCTCTCTACTATGAATTCGCTGTGTGTCAAACTTAACTTCGTGCGTTTATGACGACGGGATTCCACGCGATTTGCGCGCAATGGCACTGTTTGTGTTTGCAAGCCGCGTCAATAATGGAAACAGTCGGTACTATCGACTGATTCTTTCAGAGGACGTTACTGATTGCAGTGCTTCGCTTTTAACTGAACCATCAGCTATAAGCATAACACTTTCATGAAGAATGCACCGACTGCACTTTGAACAGTCGTGTCCTTCGATATCGCGCGGGATTCGGTTCGGGAACGATTGTTACTTATATTGCGACGCATCGAATGCGAAATCGGGCGAAAAACGCGCGCACGGCATTGCATTATCCGAAAATCAGCTCCTCCCTCGCCGCGGTGGTAGCGAGACGAGCGTGCACGAACGTCCTTCCACGGTGCCGCTTCCGACCGCGCTTGCCTCGAAAATGGTAGCTTTGTGGCGTGACTCGCGGCTGTAAATCAGTATCCACACCCTCCCACGACATAACCGCCATCGTAATCCCTTCACTCGGGGACGTTATAAATGCCGTCGACTTCCTATGCACGGCGCGCCGCGCAATAACGTGACGTCGACGGCGCGTTTCCGCGCCGTGACGCCAAAGACCACGTCGACGGGAAGCTGGATCTTTGATCCTGAGGCGAACGATCAAAGGGCCGAATTTTCGACCCAAAAGCTATTTCCACCACGTTGTCCCGATCGTCCGGCATGAAATCATAATTGAATTAAAAATTCTATTCAGCACTGGTCGGTTCAATGCGATGCCAACGGCGCCGCCGGGCGAATTTATCGCGAATTTCCAGGACCACGAGACACCGGAAGATGCAACGCAACAGCGATAAATTAATGTGACGATTGCAAAACGCTAAATCTCGGAGTAATGTCTACAGTACGCGGACGGAGAGGTATTTTCACGCGTCCGTGTGTTAGGTCGTTTTTAACCGGAAGGGAGACGAGGCGTGACAAGAGATCCAATTAGATTCTCAGACACAGCAACACCGATGATATCGCGATGAATACATCGATGGTGGAGTGACTTCCATGGAAAATGGGCTCGCGGGCGAATTAACAAACCCGCGAGACGAGCGAACGCGAAGATTAATCGCGAGCGGCAATTTTTCCCATCGCTTGCAGTCCGTCGCGCGCGTCGCGGCTCCGTGACTCGCGATGGAGCAAAGTTTCGCGAGCGGGCTTCGCGCCGACGTCACGTCACAAAAGTTTCGACCGGTAAATGCATTCTTGAATATGACGTCTTGCTCGAAGGGAGCTCCCACGAAAAGCGACGGAGATACGCGGCCGCTCGCGTGGCGTGGCGTGCGGCCGGAACGTATCGCGGTCTCATCGTCGATTATTTTTCCCCATTCTATTCCGCTGGTATTACGGGCGTTACGCTCCACTGTAATTTCTGTGCACCGCTTTATTTATGACCAGGCCGACTGCACGACCTTAGTGCACGCAGAACGAGAGAGGGCGAGGGGAAAAAAGGAGAGAGAGAGAGACCAGAGAGAGAGAGAGAGAGAGAGAGAGAGAGAGAGGAGCCGAGAGAACGGGAGAACCGCTGTCCCTGTTCAACGGCGGCAATAAAGATGTTACTCGCTCCGTCGCACGCCGCCTAACAAATACTTATTTACATGCTGTTACATTTTTCATCCTACCGCCTTCGACCAGCATGGCTTTTTGCACGTAACGATTCCGCCATCGCGTCGTGCTGGGTAAAAGCCGAGGCTGCGTTTTAGGCTTCTTCGCGCCGTGTACTTCCGACCCCGGGTCCCGGTATCAATTATCTTATCAATTTCCTACCGCGGAACATATATCGGAATATCTATCTCCTACGGCACAGGAAATTGATCAGGCAATTTGTCAGGCCGATCCACACCGATGGCTGTCCCACTCGTTTCTGGTCCAAGGACCAAGTAACAAAACCGTGAAATGGTATTTTGAGAATCGAACGTGTGTTATCGGCGATCTATTTCCCAATGGACATCGCAATTCTCGAGGGTTCGCCTCTCTGCGCATTCGCCACCGCGCGTTTACGCATTCTACGCGCGTGCTTCAGTTTCCACGCGAACAGCGACGAAGTGGCGGGCCGTCTGAAATCGAGCGTCTCCGTCGATTACGTAATAAACGAATCCAAACTGTGCGAGAGCGGCATGACGGAGGACATTTTTTTCCCTGCTAATTCCACGGCTCGCAAACTGCTTACTACGGACGCTCTACGTGCTCGCTTTCGGGTAATCTCATCGTCGACTTTCAGATGCTCGCGCTTTCCGCCGCGTTTGCAAAGAGGAAAAAAGAAGACACTTAAACTTTGACCTTAACTAAGGTAACTTCATCCAACGATTAAACCGTTGTCAGAGGCAGAGAGTAAAGCCCGTGTTAAGTATTAAAGCTCCTTTAAAATTATGATTCCTTCCGTATACTCCCTCTCTCTCCCTTTGTAAATAGCTCAACGAAACTCTCGTAATATAACCCCGCTTAAATTTCCACCCTCCATAGAAATTTCATTTTGATGAGCGCGAAACAAGGGCAAAGTGTGAGAAAGTGCGGCGTATTACGCGCGACCGTGGGATGCATCCCAATAAGGATTGTATACCCGTCCGTCTAATCGCGATAATCCCGCTCGACGTTATTAAAAAGTCCGAGCTGTTCGATATAAAGCTTATCGATGGCTACCGCGATCCAGATTTGATATTTCAACTCAGTTTTATGAAAAAAATATTTCGCGTTCTGTTTCATATTTAATAATACAAAAGAGTCTCCTTACACTTTATAGAAGATATTCTAGTATATGTACATAATAATATATGCCTCTATCATTATGAATTATTATTATAAGTATAAAAAAAACTTCTTGAAAATTCAGTACTTTGTACTTGGAATCTCAAAACGAGTGAGAAATGGCGATTTTTATTCGGAGCAATAATGAAAATACTCAATGCTCAAAATTGCAAGAATAAATGTTTCACTCAAACTTAGAGTGAATTCTGATTTCATATGACCGAATTTCAATCCATTAATAAAGTGAAAGCATCTACGCTGATAACACTAGTGCTTAATTCTGGATATCATGATTAGCCTTTCAATATTCATATTTAAACTTTCAATGTAGAGAATGCATATACATAATATGCATATACATATATATCAAATATATATGTACATTTCATGTTGAAAGTAAGCTCGGTTGAGATAACCGAGAGCAATTGGCTGGGCAGAAATCTTCTACAAGAATCTTTCTTTTCCTAAAATTTTTCTAAAAAATTCAATTGCACTAACGTAGCTGTCTTTTTCGTGTGATTATACGTGCAATAATATACCAAACTATTTTAATTAATAACTAAAAATCCACGTGATCACTTGTGAAATAGTAGAGGGCTTTTTAGTTCAGTTTCAGATACAATATACAAGCACACAATGGTGCAGCCATCACAGATTATATTGCGCATGAATTGCCCCGTTCATCAATCTTCTTAAACGAATAACTCAAAATTTTATCCAGTTGTTCGCGTGATGGTAGAGGAATTTGATGTGTTCAGTTCGAGATGAGTTCTACCTGCACACGATGGGTCGTGAATTGTTACTCAGTGTAATGCGACATCTTTAAATATTCATATTTAAAGACCAAAACAATAAAAATGTCCAGAGTTTAGGTATCAGTATTGTTGGTGTCTAGGTATTTGTACTTTTATTTTATGTTCCTATGACAATGAAGTATATCAGATTCACTATTTAGTTTTGAGTGAAGGTAGTAAAGATACTTGACGATTTAGAGTAGATAATTTATTCTAAGGTAACTGTCCATATTATTTGTGCCTGTTCCTGTTAGTGCATCTTTGTATTGTATGTAAAAACTAGCACAATAAATAGAAAAAGTACTTTTTATTAAATTTAATAAAAAACTTTTTATTTAACTTAATAAAAAAAATATATTTCTTAAAAATATATATTTATTTGTGCAAGTTCTCATTTTATGTGTTATTTAAGTAGAAAGGCAATAGAACTAATAGAAATAAGCACAGTAATATGGACAATTATTCTATACGAGTGAAATATCTCTCGAATTGCTCGATTCTATTTCAATAGTGAAACTTAACTCGGAGAAATTTAGCGAGTATTAAGGAACAAAAGTCCATCCGCGCAGGAAACGCAACGATCGCGAAGGCGTGATTTGCGACGCGGGCGCAATTTCTAAATGATCCATCTTGTCGAGTATCGAATATCGTGCCGATATCCGCGCGTTTCATAACGCGAGGGTCGGCATACCGGATAGGAACGGCGGGTTCGTGTCTCCGTGCTAACACGGCGAATGAGATGGACGAGATCGTGATCGACAAGCCGACATTGTCGTCGCGCCGGTGAGAGGAAAAAAGAATGGAAAGTCGTCACACACTTTCCGTTTCGACGTTGACAATGGCCAGCCTCCGGACGTTCCCCTTGTTCCTCTACGTCGATACGTCGACTACGCGCGAAGATAAATCACGTCGATTATTCGCGGTACATTCAACGCACCGCGGCCCCGTTCTTCTGGTCGTTGCATTAGGCCAGCCGTAGCCGAGAGAAGACTTCATCCTCCGCCGACGTTGATGGCATACAGAAATACCGACATTAATTATATTCTGTCCCGCTTTTCCTCGGCATCATTAATGTCAACTAACTAGCTTCGTCGCGCGACGTGCTCTACGATATGTCAGAAATATCGCACTTATAAATTATATTCGATCGGCCGTATAGGTCGACCGTAAAAATATAGTGGCTACAAACGATCATTATGACGAATCTACTTTAACAGATCAAAATTCTCCAACGATTAATCCTAGACACAGGAGTGTCCGATAATTCACGACACACCCGTCGTGTGCAGATAGAACTTATCAAGCTGAACACAAAATTCCTCTTATCACGTAAGATTTTGAGCTATACATTAAAAAAGATTGGATGAATGATGACGCGTGCACAAACACGATAAAAAAAATATCAACTTCCAATATCAAATCCCAACTGAATCAGATGAAGAGTTCGTTGACCAGAAATAATATTTCCGTTACTGTGAGTGAAAACATTCGTTTGACCATTCCGCATGAAAACTCAGTTGAGATAACCGAGAGCAATTGGCTGGGCAGAAATCTTCTACAAGAATCTTTCTTTTCCTACAATCGAGTATTTCCTTCTAAAAAATTCAATTGCACTAACGTAGCTGTCTTTTTCGTGTGATTATACGTGCAATAATATATCAAACTATTTTAATTAATAACTAAAAATCCACGTGATCATTTGTGAAATAGTAGAGGGTTTTTTAGTTCAGTTTCAGATACAATATACAAGCACACAATGGCGCATGTAGCCATCACAGATCATATATTGCGCATGATCGTTCACTAATCTTCTTAAACGAATAACTCAACATTTTATCCGGTTGTTCGCGTGATGGTAGAGGAATTTGATGTGTTCAGTTCGAGATGAGTTCTACCTGCACACGACGGGTGTGTCGTGAATTGTTAGTATAATGCGACATTATTCACTCTGAGACGCGAGCAGTGATCCCGCGGTGATCGAAGAAATGCACCTTTTTACAGCCGAGACGTAAGCAAGAAACGGATGACTAATATACCGACTCGAGCGAGAGCCTTGGTTAGAGCTCGAGAGCCATGGTTTACAAGCATGAAATCGCGAAACACCGAGCGACCCTTCGCGATTTTCTCGCGCGTTAAAGCGCGGACGCTTCGTCAGGGACGGAATTGAATTCTGTTTCGTTGCAACCGCGAACAAGTCGACTTGATTTCTGACTGCCACGCCGCGCGCTGACAATCTGACGGATGCATTATCGATACGGCGATGAAAATGCATCGCGCGAATATAAATCGCGGTTGCAACTCGCCACAAAGCCGTCGGGCGCCTCCGTCCCGTCCATTTTTATCCATTTCCAGTCCGAGCCGGAGAAAAATCGTACGATGCCGTTCGAATACGGAGAATCATACGTTACGCTCTATTTTTACGTAAACATACGCTCGCCCTCGGTGCCTTGGTAAAATTCGTGCTTTGGGAGAGATCGGCGTCGAGGTCATTCATAATTTTTGTCAAATGAAAAAGGAATTATTTCGATAAGAACCTACGTTCTCAGATGCGTCCATTACCGAGTACCGTCTCCGTCGACACGTACTTTTCTCATTTTATCTCGCAGAATGTGTGCAAGTCACGATACGAGAGCTTCAGTTTCCCATGATACGAATCTACGAGATGACCTCGTCGCCGTGGCGACAATTACTCGTTACAGTACGTTGCATAATGCCGCTAACAAGCATCCCAACTAAATACGGTACCCAATTTAACGACTGCGCGTCGTTTATTTACTGCCGACGTCAGCGCGGACGAAAGAAGCGGGTCTTGATTAATTCTCGCGGATTTCGACCCGCGCTAATTATGTTGAGTGACTACAACAAGTGAGAACGCGAAAAGCTAAAAGTAGCCACGGGCGGAATATGCTCTGCCAAGGCGAAACGAGGGCAAGAAAAGCGCAAGAGCACACATTCTCCATAGAAAATGACAATGGAATATCCCATAGCAACGTTATACTCATCAAAGCAGAAAAATTACGAATATTAAAGACTTTAATATCCTCGGACAAATAACATACTATCTCCTCGCATCGAAGATTCTCGCCTTGCAATTTTCTCGCTTACTCATCGTTGTGACTGGACAGTGTCTTGCAATTTACGTCTCGGCGTATATATGCGTATATATCTGAATAAAACAAGAAACATCCGGCGAGATATCTCACGAGGCACATTTTTAATCGTCATAATCCGTTTTAAGCGGGACAAAAATTCACACTCCGCCGTATCGCTCCCACATTCAACCGGCAACTAATTTTAGATCTAACAGCGCGGCTTTCAGAAGATTGATCGTAATTTAGCGCGTTAACTCCCACCGCCCACCCTCTCGAGCCTCAGAACGCAGACATCCCGCGGAAGGGAACTGTAAATTCAACAATGAGATAGCATAACGACATGCGGAATTATAGATGGGGCAAGAGCGGAGGAGAAAGGGGATATAAAACGCGGCTGCACGTGGGTGAAAATACCGAATACGTTGCAGGTGCGATATAGCGTGCGCGACGTTAGGGCCGGGGTTGAAAACGAGCGAATGGACCTCGACCGAGGCGGCCGTGCTTTACGAGCGGAAGAATGTAACTTTTCATTTAGCGTCCATTTCATTTCATAAAGTGTAACGAGTTTCGCTGAGTTACGCGCTCGTGCGAGAGATCCACCCGTAATTCTTCCTTCTCGAAACTGAAACGGAGTGTGTATCGCGACGTCACGTGATATAGCGCCGGCCACGTGGCCGTTCGTGTGTCAAGTGGAGCGGGCAATTTCTCACGATCCTTTCCAGATGAAGAAAGTACGCGCTCGTCGATTGCACTCGCGGGCTTATATTAGATATCCGCGGCGCGATCGCTTCCAGATGCGAATGAAGACTATTCCAATTCGGAGATCAGACGTTAACGACAAGATAATCGAGGACGCGCGGAAGTAACCCCCTTTGCTTTTTTCTATAAAATATAATCGAAATTACAATTGCAATCGCCGTATGTGGGGCCAACACATGGCGATACTTCTTTTTCGTTAAATTTCATTAATTTTGAAAGTTAGCCTGCAAGTTGCTTTTATCCGCCGACGATTAGACGGCATTATTTGCAACAAGCGAAACATTTGTAAAAATAGGATTGCTCCTTCATAATTTTGAGTGGGTCTCCAAAAGTATTGATCTTATGACGAAGAAAACCGATAGACCATACAATCGAATAGAAAATATAAACTTTTTTTACGGCATGTCAGCGTGTCAATACTCTCTCAAAGTGAATCAGTGAACAGTCACTGATATCAATTATAAGTATAGCATTGAGCAGTTTCAGTGCTGTATTTATAACTGCAAATCAATATATATTTACTGCTTTCAATGATGCTTCACTGATTCACTTTAAGAGAGTACCTTGCTGTTTTTATGCGACAGCAACTTTGAGACAAGTTTGCGTCTTCTAGTTAGTTGGATCACAAGATCAGGTGTGATTTAAGCGCAGGTGAGATAAACGTAAAGAACGCTCGTCTCGTTTCAAAGTTTCGCCCCGCGTATCTACTCTTTTCGGCTGACACTTGTGTTTATTTCCAGTCGGACTTGCAAATTCTCTCGTTCCGAGATTAAAAGTTTTTCCTCTTTTTCTTTATTTTTAGCGACAATTCACGTTATCACATGTCAGAGGTGCTCTTACAGATAGCCGAGTTGCATCTCTGAATTGCGCAGTTTACACAGATGCGTTGGATTATTTTCCCATTGAGGCCCGTCCATAATCAACCGAGCTTTTAGACGAGCAACGTCCATTACCATCATAATCGTCTCTATCCGCCAACGATAATTCGATCCATTTTGCCGTGACATGACAGCACGGCGTGCTAAATGTTATACATTCATGACTATTGACAGCATCTACACGTTCCACTCCACATTCTATCGGCAAGTTCAATTAGCATAAGAACTCGTATAAAATTTAAATATACTAATGTGCAAAAATATAAATAGTTTCAATTTTTATTACATTCTTATTTCCCAAATATTTATAGGGAGTTGGGCGATTTATAATTCAAAGTTGTTAAAAATTAAAATGAAAAAAGCGAAAATACTACAAACAGTTTTCAATTATTAAAAACGATTTTTTTTCCAGGGCTTCGTAGAAAAAAAAATTTTTCCTGAAATCGTGCGCTGTATATTCCATTAAAATTACATGCATGTTCCCTTTGTGTAATTATTACAAACAAGTTTATGCACGAACTTCCCGTTCGTAAATGAAAACGCTCAAATGTAAAATAGCACTCCTACATCGTGTCGACTGTGTAACAGTGCATAAATCAGACTTCGATAAACTGTTCGTTGACAAGTTGAAGTAATCGAATGAAGCAAATCGATATCAAGGGAAAATATTTCATCGGCGGTATAATCGCAAGAGAAGCAAGGCGCCCCAGAAACGAGATCGCGTAAATTCCACGGAATGATACTTCCCGTGTCTGGAAGTTTTTTATCGAGTTAAAACTTTAGAGCAGCATGAAGATCGAGATTAAGGGCTCCTGAAGTCATTCCGGCCAATGAGTGCACTTGCGGTTCGATTATTTACGGCAGTTTTGGGACGATGTCGGGACGGATATCGAGTCTCGCGACTGCGCGCCGCAATATCTGAATTGAAATCGAATTAAGGATTTCGCAAGAGAGTCGGCGGGCGAGCCGGAAGATTCGTCGGCGAGCATCGCCGCGAAAAGTTTGGTCGCGTTAATTAGTGTAACCTATGCCAAGTTTATGACTTTTGGGGAAATTGTCTTTCGCGATAGCTCCTTCGCGATCTTACTCGCTGCACTAAGAAAAAATGTTTAGCATTTGCAACTAATATAATCAGAGAAACAATTACTATACATTATGGTCAAGAAAATCATCTTTGTTTACTAACTTGTATTGTAAGGCTAGTAGTGTGTTGTAGTGATAGTAACCTTGTTATTACTCTACTACAAAAAAAAATATGATTGGAGCCAAAAATAACTATATGTTTAATTAGGCCGATCATTTTTTTCTTTCAGTGTGCTGCAAAAGATCAAAGAGTTGTAAAAAAATTAACGTACCATTATTGTACTGCCACTTAATTTACTACTACGATATTTGCACGTCACATTGACCCTACACGGAAAAAAAGGTTTGGTTGAATTAACCAAATATCTGGTCGAACATGAACGATCCAGAAATTCCGATTGAAGTAATCCGAATTCTGTTTAAGTCAATCAAAAATCTTGTTAACTTAAACAGAATTCGAGTTACTTCAATCGGAATTTTTGGATCGTTCATATTCGACCAGATATTTGGTTAATTCAACTAAACCTTTTTTCCGTGTAGGCTACTAGTACTCGCTTTTGACGGATATATGTATAGAAACTATCATATCCACATTGCGTCAGAATTGTTTCATTTATGTAAATTTTCGATAACATATTTCACATTTTTAGTTAGATATAGTTTTATTTACTATTGCTTCTCTCCTTATTAATTCTCTGTTGCTCATCAGAAAAGTTCTGGGAGCAAATAATTGAGGAATGTTCGGCAAAAAGGCGGATATCAGTAATCGACATTGAGAGAGGATGTTAGTAGTTTGGAGTTCAGTACAAAACTATGCGTAAAATGTTGAAGTGGTAGCGCGGCTATTATTTAATTAGTATACTATTTGACACTTTCGCCGCAGCTATTCACCGGACAAGAAACGTTGGGGACTTATTAAAGCGTTAAACGACGGAAGTGGGATGGGGGAAGGCAAGAGAGAGAACACGGAAAAGTGTGTAAGGCACGCCGATAGTAACGATAGGGGCCCCGCTAAAAGCTTTTTAATTACCGAGTGCAAACCATCGAGGATGATTGCACGATCGACGTTTAAGAGCGTGTGCCCGCGGTCGTCGACCCGTAAAACAGCGACGGTAAACATAAAGCTTCGTAAATAGCAGAAATATTTGCAAGAAGTTCAACAACTTGAAGTCCGCCCCGTATCACATTTATATGCCGTGTATATGTCGCTCACGGTCGTCCCGGCTATTTCTCCATGCGAAAATTACGGCTGCTCCGATTCTTCCATTCGATCAGGTCGCGATGGATCGCGAGTGAATAATCGCGGTGCTATCCGTTTATAGCGCCGATTTCTCATTCTTGTTTTTCCATTACAGCGCTTCTTGTTGCAGTGAGTCGCACGTTGTTCGCGCATGATCAACTCGAACTTCGATTACGCGATCTGACATTTCCCCTCGGGGAAGGAGAGGAAAAAATCCTGCGGAACTCAAACGATGCTTCGGCGACAAGCCGTCGACGTTTGTCCCGTCAACGTGCGTACGCATCAGAAAAGTAATCAACGAGTATCCCCGAGACTCTCTCGAACGCGACTACATCAGCGACCGTGCGCGGGAAGAATTATAGAGAGAGAGAGAGAGAGAGAGAGAGAGAGAAGGGGGAGGAAAAGGAGAAAAAATGGACGTGCCGCGACGCGCATCGCGCGGATTACGGATACGTTATTATTTTGTGCCGCCTGGCGCCGCGCGCGCGCTAAGTCGGCAAAATCGAAAATCAATCCGTCCCCTCAGGGACACAGCTCGAACACGCGAAGGGGGGAAAAGGGTAGGAGCCAGGGAGGAGGGGGAAAACTGCGCGACACCGAAGGCGGAAAACAAATGGACATAACGACAGGACGATCCAATTATTGTGTATACATAGGCACCGTTGCCGCCGCCGCCGTTGCCCGCCGATAATTTTCATTTATGTCGCGCGCGCGCGCCGCAACATTTTCACGCCCGTGACGCCACGACAATCCGTTGAATTAACCGCAATTCTCGCGGTGCCCCTCCGTCAACGTCCGTCCTGTCCGCGTACTGCAGGCGTTTCATAATGAAAGGACCGCGGGAACGCGCGACGAAGAACGAGCGAAAAATGTCGCCTCGCTGTTAACGCGGCCGAGCGATTAATCAGCTCCTCACAGGGGATACGTAGTGTCCTATTAGCGACTGCCTTGGGAATATCAATATCGGGGACACTCCCGATTCCTCCCGGCGAAACGCCGATCGCGCGATGAATCGGAAAAGAAACAAGAGAAAGAGAGAGAGAGAGAGAGAGAGAGAGAGAGATCTGCAAAGCAGATCGCAAATTTCGCTGCGGGCTTCACGTCGACGTGAAGGCGGATCCCGCAAATTACGTATAGCCGATTCGATCCGCAGCTTCCATACGCCTCGAGTGTGAGCACGGGAAGAAGCAAGAGCAACACCCTTCCCCATGATCGCTCGGTCGCCGACGGCGACAGGATAATGAAAATACGGGTGACAATCGGCGGGCCGACATGCGGTCGGAAACGAGCAATTGGTCACGGTCGTTAGTAAACCGTTAGTACGGTATGTCCACGACGATGCATCTGCCCCACCTCCGCTGCCGGCTCCCTCTGCATCTATCTGGATGCTCTCGCCCACGCAACGTCCGGAAGCGGCGCACTTTCTCCCCGTCCCTCTGTAGTCTCTTTGACATGCTTTCTCTCTCTCTCTCTCTCTCTCTCTCTCTCTCTCTCTCTCCCTCTCCCCCTTCTTCCCTCCTTCTGTTTCTCTATCTCTCGCTATCTACTTCTCTGTCCCACCCCACCGCGCTGTAATTTGCGAATTAATTTCCCTGAACTCCGCTCATCAGGCGAATTCTATTTCTACCGTCGTGGATTATAAGCGGCGAGCGACGATCTAAGGTAGCAACGACCAAGACGGCCGGTAAAATGCACCTTAATGACCCACCGCGCCATTTATTGTCTCGCGCGGCGGGGATGCGCTGGTACAAACGGCCACCGAGTATTTAGCCACCCTCCTAGCTCCGGAGAGCTCGCTCGATGTTCTCTCCTGGACCGACCGACCGACCGTTCGTCACGGGTTCTATAACGCTCATACCGCGCGCCGTTTCGAAGTGGATTCGAGGAGGAATTATTTCGCGCTACCGCAGCGCGGAGACCGCCCGCCGCCGCCGGGGTCATCGAAGTAGATAACTCGAGGTCGAGGTTGGAGGAACTCGCGCAGGGAGCCCGGAGAGGGTAACGCTTGTGGAAGGTGGAGAGGTGATTAACCTGTAGCGAGCCCGTTCTGGGGTCTGCAAGAGTCGAAATGATCGCGCCAGATGATGCGTTTCCGCGAGGTGTTAAGTCTCTGGTCTCACGAATGTTTGTTGCGAGCGTTAACCCCTTTCAAATAATTGCGCGGAAAAGTTTCGTGGTGCAATATTAAATTTCTTTTTTTATTTACTTAAACTATTTTTTTAGCTCATAGCAAATAATAAAATAGATATATTTTGTATCCCCTTCTTCAAAATTCCTTAAGCAAAATATAACAGTATAAAAAAACAATCTAAATATATTTACTTAAAAAAAACTCTTGCGCAGTCATTTTAAGTTATCACTGAAAAGGTTAACACTCACTATTAATTTTCTTATTTAAAGATACTTTTTTTTTACTTTCACTTCATTAAATACATTAGTAATAATATGATTTTAGCAAACAAAATTGAAAGTTTTATGTTTGGTGTCAAAAAGAAAGGCCGGAAAACTAATGTCCCATTCGAGTTTTTGGTAAGACATGTCTGTTTTAATGATAATAAGCAGAGTGATAGCTAATGTGTTCTAAATGTCAAAAAAGTTGTTTCAATTATTTATTCAATTAAATAAGGTTGTTATTAATGATGGGGAAAACATATGTCTCCCGTTGGTAGCGAAAGGGTTAACAGAGTGTATGCCCTGTGAAAAAATGATTGATTTGAACTAAAATTATAGTTATTTTTGGCCCCAAATTTTTTGGTCGATGAAATTTTTCGCGAGAAATACGGGAATGACAACATATTTGTTGATTTATTGAATTTTTATTTCTCATTGAACCCGCGAGATAATGACCGATAATCACTTTGCAATTCAACGACGCGAGCGTTACGCTTCAAGGACGAAGGGGAAATGTCTGTGAATCCGAGGTTAAACGTCCGTATCCGTCGCTGTTCGTGTCGCGTTACAACGGACATCCACTTTATGCGTGCTGCGACGCTCGACTGCGAAAAAAGGTCGTCGCCACCGCCTCGCGGAAAAATGCGAGCTACTTGGCGTGTCGTTCAAGTAACGTTCCGGACTATCCTCGAGCACTACGGTTCTTTGTCCGCATAACGTGGAACAACGTAGTGGATGCATTATCTTCTACGACGCGGTGCATCGGCCGACTGCGCTTTCAGGTCGACCGTTCGATGACGATCACCCTCAACCACTTCCAAGGTTCTACCGAGCGACCAGCGCGGCAATAAACTCGATGACGCGAACTTGAGTTGCAAAAGTCGTGAGACGCTAATTGGAATCGACTTGCGTGTGTAGATAATAATAGGTAGGTCTGGGAAAACAGATGTTTGCTTTTTGTAACCACAATCACATAGAGAAATAATCAAATTGTGGCCGAGAAAACAATTTTTTTTCTTAAATTCTATTGCAATGTTAGTAATAATAACATTGTATATATGTTACTACTACTTACTGTTCTCGCGTTAGAACAGCCGAAAAATATGGTTGGGACCAAAAACAACTATAACTTCGATGGGACCAACTATGCTTTTCTCTCGATATACCATTTGAGCAATAAATATTCGAATTAATTGATTCATGTAATAATCACATCACAATGATTACTGACACGACGACGCTAAATTGAACATTTTGTCAGATATTAAAGCTGAAAAGTTAAATTAACTAAACGTAATACCTGAAATTAAAAATTTAATTTGGCAGAATTTCATTTCGGCTATTTAATAAATTAAAGTCTGCTCAATATACGAATATAACACAGTTTCCCGCTGGTTCGCCCCTCGAGGGTAACCACGCGTCCGTAATTTCATCGTAAACAGACAACCTTTAATTGCGGCGATGAAATTCCCGATACCCCTCGTCGACAAAGGATCCGGATTATGATAGCGACGATGCCCGTAACGTCGAGAATGCTCAGCAGCGTTCGCGAGATCTTAACCTGGTGCATGGCCGTGCGCGCGCGCGGTCTTACGATCTTCCACGGATATATGTGTATGTATATACATGTATATACAGACAGTAAATACAATTCTGGGCGTTTCCACCGCTTGCTCGAGAGCGACTCGAGGCCGACACGACCGCAGGCCCTTTTCTCACGATCTCGACTCTCTCTCTCTCTCTCTCTCTCTCGCTCTCTCTCGTTCTCTCTCTCTCTCTCCTCCTCCTCCTCTTCCTCCTCTCACTCACTCTCTGCTCAAGCCTTTATGGAAACACGGTTGCGCAAGTGAGCGAGTGCACAAACGGCGAATCGCAAACGAACCGCCCCGTTAAAGCGCGATAGTTACGAAAGACATCATAAACTACATTACATCCCCGGAGAGTATTCAATATGGCATTACAGAAATTACGGCTAAATTGCCTGATATTCGTTTTGGCGCGCGGCCAAAGTTCGCCGCGTCGAAACGAAGTTGAAGTACTAGTCAAACAATCGCACCGAAGTACAAGTCACGAGAGATCCTGCGAACGCCCGAGTTACAGCTCTCGAGGATACTTTGAATTTCGCATCGGACGGATTAACGTCGGTTTCGCGCTGCCATTTCAGGCGAGATAAACAGCGAGACGTAACCGGAGATGTAACCGTCAATATATTTGTTATCTGTCAGAGTCGATTCAAACCTCGCGACCATTTTTCCCTGTTGCATCCGGGACGCTAGATAAATAAATAAATAAATCGCGACACACATTAACACGTCGACTATCATGCTGAATTCAAGCGTGAGTTCTATCAGGCAAATTCGCAGTGTTAACATTTTATTGTTTTCTCTATTCAGATATTCTCTTTTAAATACTCAGGCTTTTATTTTGAAATTTTTTATCGATAAAAAACATACCTCTGAATGCTGTAAGCCAATCAGAATGCATACAAGTCACATTTAGAGGCATTTTTATCGATGAAGGAGAGTTCAGAATAAGGACCTTAGCAAAATCATTCATAATCGAGCAAGTGAACTCGTTATACGCACAAACGTGTGATAGAACTCTCAGGAAAACGCACCAGATACGGTGAAGTATGCGGAATGTAGCGATCAAAATGTCAAGGACAATCGATAATCAACTCAGTGTCGAGGAGGAGGAGGATCGTGAATGAACTCTCTTCAAAATGTTCCTCACAACTTTCACGCGCACATCTAAAAACACTAAATCTCCTCCGGCCGTCCCTTCTAAATAAAGGTCAGGCAAATGTCAAAAACGTGTAATTCCACACGCGCGCGATACTTCTCGCTTGTTTTTGCCCTTCCGCGCTTCCCATGATCGTGCTATCCGTTTCCGTGCAACATTTCCGATATTCTTGACGGAATCTTTATTTCCCAGGAACAAACAGATTATACATCCATTCCATTCTGTTTCACCTCTTTCCATCATCGCCGTGCCGGCGAGCGTGCATAAATTATATTAAAAGCGTCACGCCCTATCGCGACTCCGTTCGCGGTCTGATTACGAAAGTTTTCAAGCAAATTAATCGTTCCGCTCGTGTATACTCCGTTCCTATCTGCTCCCTCACCTCTCTCTCTCTCTCTCTCTCTCTCTCTCTCTCTCTCTCTCTCTCTCTCTCTCTCTCTCTACACTCTCTCTCCCTTCTTGTGTCTCTGACCCCGTGTATCCCTGTCAGAGAGGTATACGACACGATGGCGTTAACAGCCGTCGAGAGAGAACGAAGCGGGTCACGAGACCGTGGAAATCGTGGGCTGGCTAAATCCAGACTGACGCGAGGCGAAATAGCCGAGCGGAGTGTGGCGCGCGATTATAAATAGAACCATCCCGCGGATAATCATTTTCGCGACATTGCCGAACATTGCCGTGGAGATTGCGCTCCATCGCCTATCTCGAATTATTTCTGCAAAGTCTCGCCTTTAATGAAATACAGCGTCGGAGCAGTCGGAGCCCCGGGCTCACACCACGACTGTGCGCCGGCTGCGCATACAATGACTTCGATATCACGCTCTCGCTTAAACTGCGCTGCTTGATTACATGCGCGCGCGCGCGCGCGCTCAGCGTGGCTTAAGCTGGAGAAAATTTTCTCCGATATTCCCGCGCGGAAAGGGAAGAGGGAAAACAATCGTGTTCGTTTGTTGCACGCTCCGCGCTGCCTGTGTGTACACGGCGAAAGTAATTAAAAGTCCGCCATTTGTAAAAAAGACATCTTCTATCCGACGTGAGCATCAAAACGGATGGAAACGAAGTAGCGAGAATACAGCAATAACAGCTCGGTTCTCCTGCGCTTTGTTCCTTATTGCAGTCACCGGGTTACTCTTTCGCACCTTCACGACGCCGCGCGTCAGCGCACTTGTCCGAACGAACGGCACGGAGGAAACAAGTTGCTTTTTCATTAACGGCGGCCCGAAACAACGACGGACAACAGCGCGCGAATCGCGAAGATCATGATTAAAGGAAGAAATATATCGGAGAAAACGAACGTAATTAGTGCGCTAATTAATGACCTTCGTCACCTCTCGATCGCGGCGCGAGTCGGTTGAGCGCAAAGATAAACCGATGCGTTCAACGTAAAGCGATCTTACGTGAAATTTGACAATAGAGCGTGATCGATACCGCGTGATGATGGGATTCGCTTATGCGAACTTTGACAAGCTTGCAGCATTTTCTTTTTTCCCTGAGTCTATTGCAATGATTAGCAATGAAAATCATGATCATATCATATGTATTGTACGTGAAATAGAGAGAGGACAGGAAGATGAAGAGAGAGAGAGAAAGAGAGAGAGAGAGAGAGAGAGAGGGGGAGAGAGAGAGGGGAGAGAGAGAGAGAGAGAGAGAGAGAGAGAGACGTTATAGTTGGCACCGGTGCAGTAGTGTCGATTCAGTTGGAATACAAGAAGTGCACGTGTAACGGAGGAATACAGGAGCAGAGATGTAAGAGATCTTGGCGACATAGATGCCCTGCGATTCGCGAAGCCCATTAGTCGCCCTGCGCGAAATGTTAATGCGTTTTCTCGGGCGCGCGTTCCCACTCGTCGCGGAGAAATCTCGTAAAATGCGCACGGAGAGCAGGCAAAAGAGGTGCGAGAGCGAAGAGGGAGAAGATGTAAATAGATACTGGTAGTCGGAAAAAAGGCGAGCGCTGGGAATGAGAATAAAAAAGGACTTAAGGAGTCGGGGAGAAAGCAGGAAGTCTCCGAATAGAGAAAGGGGAAGAGCACGACACACGAGCTGTGGTTAAGTTACTGTACCGAGACCGGTCGGTACCGACGATGTTAAAACTCCGCGATGCAAAAGTGCTATAAAGCGATAGTATATCCGCGCGCTCGCGTGAACCAAGGCACGCTTTACCTGATCGTTATACGATCAGAAGTAACCGTTATACGATCGCAAATACTACGCGTAAGATGCGCGTAAATTATAGGAATTTTCTATTAAGTGAACGCGCAAGATGTATTCTCTCCGGCTTAAATCTACGTGAGTATCTCAAACTCAATCTTGGAATAACTTAGAATCGTACTAATAGCGCTCATATGACTCTTGTCTCGTGTGGAGTATTCGAATTTTTATTCAGAATTAGATTCAAGCTTTTCAGTTGAATAATGACATACGTGACATTTACGTCTGCGAATCGACTAAAAAAATCTGGCCAAACTCTGAATTCGGATCTGAGTAGTTCATTTGAGACGAGTTTCAATAATTAATGATAACTATTGATACGGGCCTTAAACTTGTATCAACTGTCTCAAATAAAATAGTCAGATTGAAATTTAGAATTGGATATGAATTCTTCAGCCAAATCGCGATTATAAACGTGATAGCACATGTATCATGTAATTCAAATAAAAAATTCAAATCTAGCTCTGAATTCAGATTTTAGTGTCTCACAAGCTTCAAGTAACGTTTATTAATACAAACGATAGAAATCTCGCGATAACAACTTTTTTACGATACATTAATATTAAATTGTTTGAACACGAATTATAATTCGCTTAAATTGGAGTTAAGCGGATACACAAAGACTGTTAGTACAAAGGTAGACAGGTCTCTCTGTGTGGCCATGAGTTTTAATATAAATTTTAATAGGTGGACTTTTTTCTCTTTCTCTTTCTTTCTCTCCCGTTGCAATTTTAAATGACCAAGAATAGCAGGGAGAGTGAGACCCCAAACGCGCGGACAAAAGGGTGGCTCTTCTTTTTTTTTTACTCTCCCCTCAAAGTCTGCGTATCTCATTTCTTTCTGCCCAACCTAATTAACGAAAGCTGTTACTCAGTCTCTTTAAAGTTTCGACTATCCCGTTTGAAAGTCAGCACCCCGTAACGCCCCGCCATTTTTTCTTCCCGCTGTTCTATACTCTTTTTACGACGTATTTACTTCGAAAATAATGAGCGGGCTGCACTGAGCGTGTACAAGCACGTCGGAAGTCGGTGCTCGTTATTCTGTCGTTATTTCTTCCCGACGTTCCGTCCTCGCGCCGTTGCCTTCCCTTCCATCCTTTTTACATCGATTTTACGCGAAGACACGTGCATCGCGCACACTTCGGCATAGAAACACAATTACAAATGAACCCTGCTCAACGAACAACGGCAATCGTATACACGGAGGCAAAAAAAAAATGTGAAGAACCTCCTTCACGCATAGCTCTTTCATCCTTGTAATTTACGATTGTCTCATTTAAAGCGTCGGCTTTAATGATAGAAGTAACCTCCTCCCGCGTCTCTCTGCGCGAATCGGATATCAACGCGTGTGATGTTGTCTCCCGATAACTATCGTCGCGCAAACTTGCAGCAAATTGTGAATTGGAAGACTACGTAACATTGCAGTTCCTTATGAAAAATAATCCACTTCTGCGTAACTGCATTCCCTGAATTTAATTCGCGAGGTAAATCGCGTTGGGGAAAATTTGAATTTCAACGGCACGGTAAAGTTTACGGCGTTCATTATCACTCCTCATCGGGCCGGTAACAGTAAAATATTAGATTCGCTATCGGCCGTCGCGACGGCCGTTTAATCGGGAAGAAAGTCCCACGGGAGAAGGATAAGGAGAGTGTAGTCGATAATTAAATGCGCGGCTTCCGAATTGGCGAACGATCGAACGATGTCGATAACCGACAGGGGAGCACAATGGCCGCGTTTCCGGTTCCGGAACGCATTAAGCTTGTTATCGCGCTCAGCCAGCTCGATCCGCTTGAATCTATCCGTCATTGTGCATCGATGAGAAACTCACCACGCGCCGTTCACGAGGGTCGATGTCGATTATTTCCAGAAAATCTGCGAGGGGATTCTCTGCCGACTGTTTCGGCGTGGAATCGAAATCCACCGCCGAAATACACGGTGCACACATTCGAAGAGTGCATGAAGCAACGATGGATGTTGACAAAAAAAAAAGGAAAAATAAATACTCTCAGGATTTGTCAAATGTGAAAAAAGCGACAAGAGACTTTCACTATACGCGGGACTTAATGTTCCCGAGTGACAAAGTTGATATCCGCATCACGAAAGAAAAAAAGGCCGCGCGCCTAATCCTCTACCGTTTCGACGGTCTCTCACTCGCGTCACCTCAGCAACATCGTCGAGATAATCCAGAAGGATAGAGAAAACGTCGACTTTGTCATCCTCTTTGGAGCCGGGTCTGGTCTATAAGCGAACGCGGCATCGCCCTCTTTGGGGATCGAAGGAGTCAACGAGAATGAAGATAACGAGAATCGAGGTTCCTTCGTGGGTGGAGGACGCCCGGCTCGCTTGACTCCTCCCGGAGGAATCCTTCCAACAGGAACGATTATTCGCAGGACAGGTATAGGCACCAATCTAAGCGAGGAAATCTCCCCTGGCCAAAGAGCTCAACGAGCGTGCAGTATCGATCACGCTCCGTTCTCGAAAATACTTGGTCGTTAAAAAAAAAGAAAAAAAAATAATAATCGCACAAAGGGAAAGATTATATTTCGCGCCCGTAAGTCGTCTCGAAAATCGGACACGATATTTTTACGCGAAACGATATTTTTGCACGAGATAAAAAATTATTTCCGTTTCGCGAAACGTTCGTACGATTTATTGTCTCATCACAAGTCATTTTTCCCACCTCTCTATTTTTAATCTGTTCCGGTATATACACAAATATTGACGATTTGACATTTGTTAGCCCTCATAGACATTGCTGCTCGTACAAGTTCTTGTATTTGTTCTATATACATTTCTGCTCGCGCGGAAAAATTCTCGATATTCCGGTCCGCGATCGTAGATAACAATTTCACGAGGGCATCTAAAAATTATCTTATACGTGAAATTATCGAGAATCCTCCGAGGAAGACTTTCAGCGGAAGAGCGCTCTCCCACAGAGATCTCTTTCGGATAGCTGCCAAGGAAGAGTCCTTTCTAGCAATAGCTACGGCCATTGTGAAATCCAGCAATTGTTGCCAAGGTAGGTATGCCGAAAAGGGCACGACGGTTTCGAGTGGCCGACGAGTGGGACGAAGGGAAAGAAAACGGAAAAAGGGCGAGACACGCCGGAAAGCGACGAGAGAGAGGGGAGGGAGAGAAAAAGAAAGAGAAAAAAAGAGAAAAAAAAAGAGGAAGAAAGAAAGAGAGTGGAATAGGGAGACGGAGAGCCGATAGCAGCAGCAGCGGCGGCGGCGACGGCGGCGGCGGCGGGTGAGACTCGCATTAAAATTCAAATATCACAGCCGGGGAAGAGCCCTCACTTTGAGGTCCGTAGAGCACAGTGGGCCAATATGAATACATTACAACGTGTTTGCATCCAGCCCCAGGCCGGTAATGCCTTCTATTAGAATCATGCCGCCGCATTTTAATACGACGGGGGAGGAAGCGGAGGCAAGGGGGGAGGTGGTGAAGACGAGGCGAGCAAGTTGTTCGGAAACGAAGATATCCGTGCAAACTGGCAACATCAATCGTGCCCAGTACGGACTCATCGAATGATCCATCATCAACTAGCGATGGTTGTGCCGTCTAACTTTTGTTACTATCGTATTGTAAATAACACGCCACGAGCCGACTCGGCCGACGTTTCTTGCAATAGTGTATTGCGGGACTATGTCGATACTGACGTCCCGTCAACGTGGATACCACGTGAATAATGTGAATGTGAAAAATCGCGAAGCATCAGTGATAGAGTGATATATTATATAAGGAAAAAGCAAGAGAATGCATTAGAGAAAGAAAGAGAGAGAAAGGAAGTAAATAAAATATATCGCTGGATAAATAGACGTATTGCTCGCTGTTGTATAAGTATGTTGTAATATATAAAGTTTACGAGGTGAACGTATTACAGGATTGTGTGTGCACACGCAATCATACCATTCACGTGTGCGTACCGTTCGCGCGCAATATTCCGTAATATAAATCATCTTAGACCAATAATAAGCAATGATCGACATGTAACAAGCATGTATGTAACAAGCACGTTGCGTTTAGCACATGGTAACGCGCTTATTGTACGTGGCATATAATATAGCGATCATTGTGTAAGTCAGTTGAAGATGAAAATTACCGTGAAAACTCGCGACTGTGCGGCGGCGTTTACCGCGTTCGGAAGTACGGCGCAGCGAAAACTTTCGACATAACGTCGCGAGTAATAGCAAAATAGCCGAGCAAGTATCCTTGTAAGAGTGGGGGCTGCGCATTTTTACTTTGCCCTTTCCAACTCCCTTCTTCTTCCTTCCTCCCTCTCCCTCCCTCTCTCTCTCTCTCTCTCTCTCTCTCTCTCTCTCTTCTTTCCTCTCTCATTTTCAGGTGAACAGTATGGCGGAAATGTGTGTTGCGATTCCGCCCGCAATCTAAATTCGCGGTTATTATGTCGATTCCTACTGAGTAATCAACAACATAACTTCCTCCGCAATTGCAATCAACCACGGCACAGCGCAAGGACGACATTGTGTCTACGTTATCATTACAGCGCGATTATACATTGTGTATAGGTGCGTGCGCCTACACGTGACGATAATTCCTCGCGGATGAATAATGACGCGCCCGCGCAGCTACGCTCCGAATTCACCTAGATGGTTCTGTTTGCGTTTTTAATCGATCCGTCGAGTATCGGACAATCGGTCACGTTGCAGCGTGACCGAACCGTATCGTGTACGCGCCGAAATGCAACTCTGACTGGTACAATGGAAACACGCCGCGTGATGTTTGTCGCCCGCGAGGAATATACGCTACTTCGACGCGCACTCTGCGCCACCGACGTGATTCGTCGAACGCCAAATTGATCGATAATCGAAAATATTCGCGGTACTTGCCGGTTAATCTATCTCATACAATAACGTAAGATTTCCGCGCAACTTCTAAATGATTCCGATGAGTTATAGTGTCGGCTCTTTCATCTTCTGCCTTTTACTACGTGCAACGAGCCTTCTGAATATCCAACAACGTATTTATTTCCTTTTTTCTCAAGGAGACTCGCGATTCGACAAAATAATGTGATTTATGTCCTGTTATTGAAATTTTATAAGAAACGTAAGCTTTTGCGTACTCGAACGTCAGATCATATCGATACCGTTGTTCAATTTAGAACACGTTGGTCGCAGTTAGTTAATCGTAACAACCATTTGACGTGGTTGGCTTTACTAAGAAGTCGATAATCTATCTCGCTGCCCCAATAAGCTCGCCAAATTACGTACTCACGGGTCTGTTTATCGATCGATACGCGCGATAGCGGCATTTATAATTCACGAAGAACACAATGCGGCCACCTCGCCATAAATTAATAATCATTCCGAGTAGAACTTTGGCGATGTTCATCGACGTTCGACTTCCGGCAAAGGAAATGCTTCGCTCGGGGGAAAGGAAACTTCGACATAGCTGAATCATTTACCGACATACACAAAACTGCAATTTCCGCGTCTAATAAAACGTACGGCAATTTTATTCGCGATTTAATAAAACTGCTTCTTCCCAAGCACGAGTGATGAGGAAACTTTGCTTCAAATTATATGTGTAAAATGAACAGAAAATAAAGAACATTTGCCTTATTACCTTCATATTTACATCTTCGTATATTCAAATAAAAAAAAATGCTATCACGTGTTGCTTATAATCTTTATATTATAATGTAAAAGTACTGGACGCGTATTTAAATCCTGGATATTCTTATTGTTTTGATTTTTAAATATATAAACTTTTAACTTCATATATATACGTATATGTATATGTTGACTATATGTATGTATTCTATATTAAATATTCGTTTTTAAAGACAAAAACAACTAGAATTAGCTATGTGTTCGGGAACTAATACTCTTGCTTTAATGATACAAACATTTGATATATTATCAGGTGTGTGTGTTTCACGTAATTATTATTTTGCTTATAATCCAACAATTATACTTATATATTACTCAAATATATATCTCTTTTATCTTCTAGCCTCTGAAATGACATAATAATTCGAAAGCGCAATAATTGCCGTAATCACCGCGCAAGAATAAAGTGATTTCGTGAGCGCGACGTTATAGTGGGCCCATTCGCGTCTCAAACGAACAAAGGGGTGTTTGCTAATGCTCGTTGAAAAGAAACAAACGCGTCCGGAAATTTCTATGCGACCATGCGCGCTCCCATTCCCCCGCGTCGCGGCCTACCTATTATTCTCCTACTACGTTATTTTAACGGTAACGCGAGCCGTTCGTCATATTAATTACACTCGAAACGTGCGCCAGCGGAGGTCACCTGTTAACCCTGCAGACTCATCTGATATGAAATCGCGACACCGGCCGTGGGAGAGCGTATGGAACGGATAGCGAGGACCGAGCGAGCGAACAGAAGCACGGGGCTTATCTTCCCGGCACGTATGTCGTATTATTTTCGCAGGCCGCGCAAAATTAGAGGAAAAGTTAATTTCATCGTGGAGCGGGGCCGTGAAATTAAAAGGTCCACTTGGCCTACGGGTGATCCCGGCTACTATTACGGAGCAGGCTGAATCGAGGAGATCTTCACGCGTCGCTTGGCAGAAATTTCCGGCTAATCTTCAACATTCACGGCGGAACCGCGGAAAACTACTGAAATCATCGCAAAACGTCCGTGAGCGATTCACATTCCGCCGCGTCGTCGCGATTCACGCGCGATATTTCTCGGGTTTCAGATTACCTTTTACATGATCGTTAGATTTAACGCGGAACGAAATTTGCGTTCGTTTGAAGAGTCACTTAATGCTCGATTATTTCAATGTTTCCTATATTTAATGGAAAAATCGTGTCTCAAGGAGAATTGTTAGAAAAGCAAATCTCAGTACTGGTGAGATTTAGAAACCGGTTTTCGTACTTATAAATTATTTACGATTTGGCATTGAAAGCATAATTAATTACAGATTCGTATTCATGGCTGTTTCGATCGATTTCTTGTTATATGAAATAAGTGTTATAAAATAATGCATATAAATCAAAGATTTATAAAGTTATAATTACTTATGAAGTGATGACAAGCAAAGAATGCCGAATTTAGAATCTTGAAATAGATTCTAAATTTTAACTCGTATCCTTTTATCATTTTTTATAAAAAAATCTGTGTTATTAAAATCAAAAACATTTAGTATATATAAATAAACGATTTGACACACCTGGAGATATATTGTAATTACTGACTGTGTCTCGGCGTCCTGCGTCCTCTCTGGCTTTCCAACTAGCATCCTGCTCCCAATTGCTCTCTCTTTCTTTCTCTCTCTGTTTTTCTGGATATTCACTGACACTCGCGGAAAGTACACGGAAAAAATTAGTCACAAAAGTTAAAATGTAGCGGCTAAGATATGTTATAGAAATAGGGATAACTAATTTCGTTGCTACGAAAGCTAAATTTATCAGTTATTTGAACTTTTACGGCGAAAAATATTCGCTACTAGGTAGAAAGTTCCCGTTATTATCCACACTACTTTCATTTAAAGTTACACTTTATACCTATCGAAAACATTAATGATGTTTCGCGTTGCAAATCCACAAACTAAAATTTCCTATTGGTTTTTAACATAAATTAATAATGTCTAGTTCAACACAAACACGAAAACCAGTCTCTCGTACTTATATGATTACACTGTTTGTCCTTATTCAATTTCACGTTTATTAGCTGTTTGAACTTTGCTACAGCAAAAGAATATTCGCTCTGCTGAGTAGAAAGTTATTGTTTTACTGTCACTTCACTTTTCTTTAACGTTGTCCTTTATACCCGTTAAAAACAAAACTGACGTTTCGCACTGCAAAGGCGGACCGAGGTTTCTCATTGACTTTTAACATAGATTAGTAATTAATGTCCAGTTCTTAATGCAAACACAAAAATCGATGTCTTTCGTATTTATACGATTACACTATCCGATTCTTATTCGATTTCACATCCATCGGGAGCGCGGTAATTTTCCCTTTCCAATGAGCCTTGTTTCAAGTCGCTACGACGTCTACAAGTGGAGTTTTTCACAATTGTATCGATCCGCGTTATAGATTATTCGGCGTTATCGCGCTACAGCGGACTGACGCGGCGCGTGAATGGAATGCGGAACGCGACTACTACTTCCGGCGAGTCACCTTGCGCTGTAAGTGAAAGTATGCCGAGCTCGCTATCCCCCCCCCCCTCACTGTCCCCCACCTCGCGCCACCGATAAGTATAGGCAACGCCCACTTGCTTGTTGCGATTATGTGTCATTCACCCGCGCTCTAGAAGCACAGTACGGCGGCGTGAGAGCAATTGCTAATACACAGCGTCCCGCGAGTGCGAATTTCGAGCTCAAACCTGACATTAAGGCCGCGGCTTTAAACGACTGTAACTCGCGAATAAAGTAAAAAGAAATCTCTTTGGCACGCGTCTATACCGCTCTTTAATTGCCCATTTGGGAGAGTCGAATGTCGTGATCGATTAAAGTAAATGCGATAACATGAGTAACACGCAATCTCTTTCATTCGATCAAACTATTCCAGTTTCTTTTTATAGTCTCGTTTATTATAACATTGACAAAATTAATACCGTGGATCAAAGTAAAGCAATAATTATCGTAGTTATTTTCAAATTAATGGATTCCTAGCAAATATAGATTTCTACATTAAACAATATATACACCTCGAAATTTTCTATTAAAATTCGATGAAATTTGCGGGGTTAATGAAGGGTTAAATTTCTGTCACAGAGAAGAAATTACTTTGATATATTATACGTATCTTTTGCGATTAGTAAAGGCAATGCCAACTTCAATTGCTTGCGTATACTAACGACAGGAAATCCGTGGATGTTCACCAAATTTCTGGACCAGTGGGTCGTTACAGTTGGAAACACGCACCACATATACACATACAACCCGTATATTATAAACTACAAATGTTAGTTACGACACTCGACTACCCCTGGGCGGAATTGCAAGTGGCGAAATCTCAAGAGACCGTCGCCGAGATTCCTTATTCGTTTTTATTTTTCTCAATTTCGGAAACGGCATCCCTCGCGCGCAAGCCATACGATAAATCAGAAGCCACGAAACAAAAGTGCGAGCCAGCCGGCACACGATTGCCGCAAGCAAGGAGTCATTGCCACCACCCGCCCATCGTGGTTCTTTCTTTCCCAGATTGCCGCCATTCGTCTAGCCTCCTAACAGAACTATAAATCCACGACGTAAATGGAGGGCTTCGATAGTACGTTCGAGAGTAAATAGATTCGTCGTGATGAAAATCCGCGCGACGCGAACTTCGCTCTATAAATGACTAGTCGAGGAAATAAAACGTGCAATTGAACCGGGATAAAGACGGTGGGTCAACGAAATAAAACATCTCTGTGCTTCAAGTTTTCTCTTCGCGCTTGGTAGTTTACCGTCTCGCCGTATCGCTAGATCCGCTGACTGCAGAAAAATCCTGACAACAAGTGAGAGAAAAACAGAAAGAAAGAGGAAGAGGGAGAGGCGAAGGGGGAGAGACGATGAACCACGTCGAGAACCACGTCGTACTCATCGACTTTCCTCAAGAAAGGAAATCAAAGAGAGAAAATTAAACGATAAAGGCTGATAAAGGAATAACGAGAATTTCCTTTGATAAACGATGCAAATCGACGCGGCGCACTCATAATAATGCGAAACACGACGTTCGCCGTTCATATAACCGAACGGGATGTAATATAAATGTGAAATAATATCGTATAAATTTCACGAATCCGCCAAACCATGTCATCATGTCATTATATATTATTTTTCAAAGGAGAGGTAACGTAAAACGCAAAAATCTGTCTCTTTTTCTCTTTCTCTCTCTGTTCCGTTATTCACTTTGCAATAAGAGAATTGCATATTAAACGACCGACAATAACAGATGTATCGCCGGAAGATTCGTCCTGTGCTGCGCAAAAGCACACACGCGAAGCTTTTCGCGGCGTTTTCCCGTATTTTGAGAAGAAGGCCTCTCTCCGGCCTCTATTTCCCTTTTTCATCGCCACTTCCTTCCACCATACACGTCCACCGTAATTACGAGCAAACGCGGAAAAGATTGCAGCGTCATTGCGATTAAATCTCGCTTCTTTTACTGATTCTTTTCTCGTCGCGCGTCATATACGTACATGTACAGCGCGGTACATCGCGCGGCCAGTCCGCAAAACGTAAAAATACCAGCGAAAGCATTTTTGCGGAATTATTGCGGAATAAAATTGGACCGGTTTAATCTGTATTATGCTTGCCCCGTCGCGCTATTCCAGACATATTCCGCACTTTAAACCAAAATCTAACCAAATTTTCTATTGGAATATTCAGAAAGGTAATTTTAAACTGTTTCAAATATCGCGATAAAATGAGCGCGATCGTGACAGTAACGGCCGGATAAAACGATTGTTATACTTTATTTCTCCCGAGGCGCGGAATCTTTGCGCTAGAGTGAAAGGAACTTCCGTAACGAACCCGTTCTACGAGAGAAGTGAAATACGTAAAATTTAATCTCAACGATCTTGCGACTATATATGTATATATATGTATATATATAGCCATCCTCTCTATTATTTTCTCAGACGCTAGAGGGCGCAACGTGGAGCTTTGAAAGAGCAAAAGGCGAAGACGAGCTTCGGGGACGAGAGTACGCCTTTTCTTCGTCGCGATAATTAAGCATTGTAGAACGACGTCGGACGTACCCGCGCGGTATCGTCCGCGCTATCGAATTTCCATCTTGATGAAATAAGTCGTTACCGGCGGTGCGGCCGGTAAACTGATTTTCTCGCCTTTTTCAGCGGCGACGTATCGTGAGAAGTTTCCTTTCCCCGTGGAGCGAGATTTCTCGCTGAAAGTTCCGAACGCGCGCGCGCGTTTTTCCGTTCTCCTCCTCTTTTTATCCTACCGAGGAGGGATAGAGTATGTCCTAATAAGTCCGTACGCGACGGGGAAACTCGTATCGCTTTCTGCAACGAAGAAACACATCCGACCCGGCTCGACGAGGACGTGCACCACCACTACCGAGGAAGACGACGCGCGGTCGGATCCATAAATGGCATCTAAGACCCGGGTCGTCGTCTCCATCAAACCATCTAGAGCAGAGGTGATGTACGCGCGCAAACGCACCGCATAACCTGCAATGTGCATCACTGTGGTGCGGTGCGTCACGGGGAATCATTAATGCATATTCGGTGAGATGCGCAGATAGCGTGTAGAGGTAAACCGCCGACCAAAAATTTGTATACTAGTTATGCACAGTACGTAAATTTCGAATTCTCTTCCTCTCCTTTTCTTTTTCCCCTTTTTTTCGTTTGTAAGTTGAAGTTTTAAACCGTTCAAGATGTTTGATATTACTTAGATAAAGATCGACATACTCATGTTGAATATGAAAAGAAAGTTTGGCGGTATAAACCAGATTTCTGGTGAAATATAAACGAAGCAGAAATTCTGATAACCCTAACCAGAAGTTTCAGATTCGTTCACATTTCAGCAGAAATTTGATTAATCCAATCAAATTTCCACGTACAAATAAGGGTTTTACACCGAAAGAAAAATTATCTAAGTAATAAAAAATATCTAAATATTTGGCATTACATAATAAAATATTGGTATTACATAATAATATATTTACTTTTTTACTAATAAAATATCTTTCAAATAAGATGTATATTTCCTGAAAACCTTAATTTTTTTTATGAAAGCAACTCTGTGTTTATAATATCCGAATAAAAGAATTTAGATTTAAGCAAATATGCTACTAGTATCCACCAGATAAATATTTGTTTTATTTTTTGGATATCTTTTTCTCCTAGAGTATACTAACCTTTAGTATATTAACAAACCTACCCAAGTAGTAGTAAATCTACCCAAAAGGAACCGATTTCTTTCTAATTTGGCACAAATGTAGAAGTACAAAAAAATATTTAGGTCATATTTTTTCATTTTGGCCCACTTTGAATTTCACGGGCAGTATAATTTTTTAATGTTCTCACTCCTATCATCGCCAAGTATAACAAAAATGCATAAGAAATAAAATTGAATACAAAATATAGTTAAATAATTTTAACAAAATCGGCATAGCTGAGACACGAATCATTCTAAATTTTTTAGCCAAAATTCCAACCGAAATATTTTAAATTTGTAATAAATTAATAAAAAATGGCTCGAATCTCGGCCAATCCGGCAATTTTAATCAAAATTTTAACAAAATCGGCACAGCTGAGACACGAACTATTCTAAATTTCTTTAACCGAAATTCCAACCGAAATATTCCAAATCTCTGTTAAATTAGTCAAAAATGATTCGAATCTCGGCCAAACCAAGAAATCCGATAATTTTAATTAAAATTTTATTTTAATTAACATTTTATTATTTATATAAATAATTTTACACATTTGACTTCATATTCATAATCAACAAACCAAAAAAAAATACATACATACATATCTTGTATTCAATTTTATTTTTTATGCATTTTTGTTGTACTTGATGATAGGAGTGAGAACATTAAAAAGTTATAAACTGCCCGTGAAACTCAAAGTGGGCCAAAATGAAAAAATATAACCTAAATATTTTTTGTACTTCTACGTTTATGCCAAATTAGAAAGAAATCGGAGTGTAACTTTTGGGTAGGTTTACTTGTAAGTAAAGGTATGGCTCTCTATTATTAAGGAAGAACAGCAGTTAAACCTGCTACTTATATATATTTATATCACATTATATCCTTATAATCGGCTTCTCAGATGTATGTGATCAAAAAATAAAAAGGTACCCTTCCTTAATGAGAAGAAATAGATACTCCTGAGGAGACCCAAAACGATCGGCTATGCTTTTGGCAGTCCCTCGCGGCTTATACAACTGAGCAGTGTGAACGACCGATCGTCAAGTTCTCGGCACGGACAAGTTTTTGGATCCCTTACAAAACTTGACACACCCGTCACCGCGAGGATACAGGGCTAAACGGTAACGTCGTTGCAGCACATCGTACATGGCAGACCGTCATGCATAAAATCATGGGATACGCGAACGTGACGTAGAATAAATCCACGGAGTTATATTACGCCTCGTACTTGGGCGTGTTGCGCGTAAATCGCACGTAATATCCTGAGGACGAAATCAAACAATGTCCGAGTGAGCAGATCGCGCTTGTGCATCGGATGAAGTGTTAACGACACGATTCGTTGGGCGAGTTTGTTATTGTGTGATTCCAAGTTGAATTCTGTCTCAGCGAAAGCATTCAGCGAGGCCCTTCATTGAGCGAGAGCAATGTAATAATTACAAGAGCTCGCATCGTACGCGCGCGCGTGATACCGGCATTGACGCCGCTCGCTTGTTTTTAATGAAATTTCTTCGACGAATGGTGAATATTCAACGGCGCGAGAAATGCCGAGCATTCTTCAGACGCCCGCGGAAACGGCGTAATAAAAAGCGTAATTTCCCACGCGAACGCGGAAATACGCGTCGTCATACGTCGCATCAGCCAACTCGGGCGGCGGAAAATCGATCAACGCTTTTTTTCTACTAAAATAAACGTATATACGCACATGCACGTACTCGTCGCACGTATGCGTATTGGTGGCGATACTGATTTTACGCCCTGGAGGTGTCGCGTCGCGCGTTACACAAAAAGCACCTTCGCAAGAAGATCCGCGACACAGCGAGTTTCGACGCGAAAATTTACAATATAATAAGCTAAATTTTGAATCTGGTTAATTACGGTGAAATTTTGAGCTCTGTATTTGTTCGCGTAATATGATACGCGTAATGTATCATACACATAACTTGCAAATGACACTTGCGCGATAATATATATTTCTTATTCGAATGTATATATTTAATAAAACGAATATTAAAAAAAAGAAATCGAACTTCGCGGTGTCGATTGGAAGTGCGGCTGGAATTGAACGTCGCGTTCAATACGGAATATTTCCATCACGCGAAGATTTCAAATGTAGATCAAACGTCACGCCAACCATGACTCTCGAATAAATGACATTTTCCGCGCATAAATTTTTCCCACCATTAACTACGCTTTTTCCACTTTTTTCCGCCGTTCGGCGGTGCGCTCGTTCAGAAAGTCTTCGTATATTAATCGCGTACGCGCGCCGTTGTAAACTTATCTCCATTCGAAATGAGTGACGATTCAATTCGAGAGGAAAAATTCGCCGTGGCCGTGGTCAAAGCGGAGCTCGCTGCAGCCTGCAATGGTTGACTTCCTGCGTTCGATTCACGCCTCACGGGCAAACGCATGTCGCGTACGAATTTGCATGCGTACACACACGCACGCGAGCGGCGCTCCAGTGTGTGAGAGGGGAATAAATGTATTTACTCAAGGGCAGGGGTACATGGACTCTCGAGTACATAGAGCGGCGCGATAGAGAGAACGAGACGGCGCGGGGAGGGAAAGCGAGAGACGCAGAGACAGGGCGAACGAGCATAGGCCGAAGGCCGAGGAGTGCCATCCGATATATTGCATTACAGGGCGTCTATCGATTCACTGGAAGCTATCAGCTTTCGTTGCTAGGCGATATCTCGATGATATCTGCGCGAGAGCGGCAGAGAAAGAGAGAGAGGAAGAAGAAGGAGGAGAGAGAAAGAGAATCTTTCTGCTATCTATAGCACACCTTTCTCTTTAGCTTTCAAAGGCGCCAAACTGCGGCACTGTACATAATACAAGGACTTGAAACGATTTTTATCACAAATCGGCTAATCCGTTGAGTGAAAGAAGTAGTTTTAACGATAGATAATTAATCATGACTTTTTCAAACGCTAGTAACGACGTGGAAAAGCGGCGGACGATGAGGAGAATCTGTTTTAAAAGATGTTACGTCACAATCAAAACGACGAGATTTTTTAAATAATTTTCCTGTAGCGTTATTTCCACTTTGCAATTTGGACTTGATGATATCAAAAGCTCGCAGAAGTCATTTGACAAATTATTTGAGAACAATTCATAATTATTGACATATACTTTATGAATTTCATATGTTCTGCTTATTTTTACAGTAATCTCTAAAATTGAGTTTGCAAAATTTCTAACAAAAAATTGAAGCAGTGTGTCCAGAATTATTAAAAAAAAGAAAAAAAATACCGATCCTCTGATTGGATTTCGATAGAAAGTGCATTTATGCAGTTTTAATCACCTCCAATTCATTGCTATCCGCCTCCGATGCGACAAAGCTACGTAGCAGTTGCGGTATCACGACAGGATCGTAAGTCGATTTAATGCCACGTCTAACGTACGCCATAAATCATACGCAACGGTATAAACGTTTGCCGTAACGAGCGCAGAAACATTAATCTGCCAAGTTCATAGTGATATACGTTAGCCAGGTATTTTCGAATAAAATCGATGGTTACAACGCAATTCGTGTCGCGCTTCGACAATAGGGAAGCTCGTGGATATTTCATTAGGAGGCTTGTTATGAATATCACGAGTGTACGCGATCCATATCTCACTAAATATATAATTCACTCGCTGAGAGAAGCATAACTTAATCATCGTTTTACATAATGTATGATGTGCCTCGCAACGGCAAATAAATCATCGCGAATTCGTCAATAAGTAAAAAATCTCTACATACCGAGAAAAAGAAGAGCGGTTGGATCGACAAAATCGGCGCTTATCCTTCAAAGAAATATTGCATCCGTTGAACAAATTACGCGCTAGTGCAACAACATGTTGCATCGATATAATTGTCGACCGAATCGCATTCATCCCATCAATCGATAAGTCATCACAGCAACTATGTGACTCGTTGATTGACTAAACGTTCGCTTGAACGAATTTTTTTCTTTCTAGCAAACTCTCATTAACTCAACCATTTTCTTTTTTTCACAGTGCAGCGAAACAAGATTCCTCATTCGATATAATCTTGTGACAAAAATGGTGCCTACTAAGCGTACTATTTCGACCCTCAGCTTGAGTTGAAGCACTCGTTATATTCGAGCAAATCGTTTCGGCGAGCGCTATTTCCACATGTGATATATGGAAAGGATCATAGCATTTTAACGATCAGATTTAGATCACGAACTAGATTATCATATACCGCAAAAAGAATGGCGCCGACCATTTCCACGGCAACCGGGAAAATACCGAAATATTTGTATGTGTAACGCGCGTTATCGTACGTAAAAACTTCGATAAACACTCGCAAAACGTTTGCCCCTGTATACACGCCACGCGCTATACCATTCGCAAATAAACCAACGCGAGCACTGTCGAACGCGGTACACGTAAATACGCGTAATCGCCGGCTCGAGTTCTTTTTATCCACCTACGTCATCGTGCATCGCTAATGCACCGTAACATAAAAGGCCAATATAAACACATTATTTGCCAATTACGAAAAGGATCTCCCTGCGCAGAGACACGGCGCGAATTCGGTGGGAGATAGAAAAATAACGTCGCTCGACTGCGAGGATATCTCATTCCGGAAAAAGCATTCTGGAGTGTATTTTAACGAACAGCTTTCCTTAAATTTCAGCGACTACGTGGTCTTTCGCGGCTGGGCACTCGCGGTATTTGGCACTTTAGCAATTAATTCTTGTATTAAGAATCGCGAGCAAGGTCTACTCAAAGAATGAAGAACATGATGTTAAATGTTTCGCTCTCGAGATCTCCCCAAATTACTGAGTCTTCTATAAGGCATTAGTAACGCGCGCATCAACGTTAAAACAATCACCGTCTCCCTTAGTTAAACACCTAACACATTCACAGTTCGGAAAAAGTACATCGCTTCTGAGACTCCGCGTGCAAAGCCGGTCACGACATGTGACTTGGCAACTACGAACGCGACCTGTTCGTTAAATGCACTCTTGTTCGTATCTCCCTCGTGCTCTCTTTTACTCGAGTAAAGGAAAGAAAAAAATGAGGAAAAAAAGAAGAGGAGGAAATAAAGTGAATTAGTACTAGGCGGTACGTGGTGGCGGTCACGTGAAAGTCGAGGCCACGTATGAATCCAATTTGATGCACGACAGCGGAGTATGTAATTATCTATTCGTGTATTCGATTAAGCCGCACTGACGTGTTCTCTCGAGAATTTGAGGAAAAGATAAGCTTCCTGTTCGAATAAAAGAATTTTGCGCAATTTTTCTTGTTATGGCTGATAAAAAATCCAAGCGTAATGTCGCGTCTACGCATTGAGAGAAAAAAAATGATTGATACAATTGATAAACGATTGATACAATGAAAATTATGATTATGATTAATTTAGATTATGATTATTATGATTAAATTATGATTAATTTTTTACCCCACAGCTAAATTTCCTGCTTGTTCTAACGCGAAAGTGATAGCGGCAACAAACATATAAGATTATCATCACTAACATTAATATTTTTACAATAGTAAAATTTAATTAAAAGAGAAAAAATAGCTTTCTCGATATTGTAATCCTTCACAATAGTAATTATTTTTCTATGATTATGTAGTCATAAATATAACAATAAAACATTTCTTTTTTTCAGTGCCATAAATGATAATGCGGCACTCATTCGGACGAAAATTGTCGCGACGACGGATCTTGTTTTAGCAACGGAATGCACGGACTTCGCCAATACAATCTTCGTCTGTGCGGCGTTACGAAAGGAGCTCCCGGCGTCATGGAATATTCCACGTGTGCGAATGTAAAGGACGCGAAACGGATTTTCGGCCCGAAGAACAGGATCGAGACAGGCGGGCCAGCGCGCGCGATCATAAAATTGTCAATTCGCCTCGTCATTTTCAACCGAGAGAGTCTCGAGACCCGGCTTCAGGCTCGTACGTAATTTAGCGACAAAACGGAAGCCTCTCTCCCCTTCTCCCCCCTCTCTCCCTCTCATTTCTCATCCCGTCTCCTGTCCCACACGTGTCACGCCAGTTTCAGTTTCCATCGACGCATAACCGTGTGTGATCCACGCTAATTGGATGAATGGTTAATATACCGTTAACTTTTGCCATGCTTCGTTCCTCGACCCGCCGCTCGGTGTTAGCGAGTATCCTCTAGTTTTCTCCCTTCTCTCCCTCTCTCTTTCTCTCTCTCTCTCTCTCTCTCCCTCTCGGTACATACCGTGCTTCTTTCCACAAACTCGCTCACCAATGACTCGCCCTTATCACCCGTTCTCCTTTCCTTCTCGCTTTGCGCCCATCGAGTGCAGCGGACCTAGTTCCGAAACGAACGAACGCGTTCTCCACGCTGGAATCTACACGTGCACGGGTTCAAAACAAACGCCACAAGAGAACGTTCGAGTTGGACGAGAGTTGGAACGCTCTACCGTGCGTTCTCTTTTTGGTAAGCGAAAGGTGGGCGTTGGTTGAATCGACGTTATTTAGAAACGGTAACATGCGCTGGAAACCTAATTTCACGGCGGGCGATGGGAGAATTTTTGTTTGCCTTTAAGTTCGCGGCCCAATTTCGCGCGTGTACGAGCTTAGTATTCCACATTCGTAATTTTCATTTAATTTGCACGTTACGTCGATTTAATTAATGTCGGCGTCTTTCTCTCATGAACATAATAATTAAAAATTATTATTCATAGAGAGAACATTTTCCGATAATTAATAGATATGTAATCACGAAGGAACAAACGACAAATAAATTGACTGTGATATAATAAATTAACAGACATTTATCGTCAATAATATGTCATTGCGTGTCCGAGATAATTGATTGAATTGTGTATCACGTAGAGATGATATCATCTCCTTTGTTGATAGCCAATCGCGACTGTAGGCCTCGACGCGTGATATAATCGAGAAATTGATAAAAACCTGCTGTTTTACGGGTTCGTGATACAAGCACTTTTAGAGAATCCCACCTGTCGAGGAGAGATATCCGAGCTGTTGCGAAAGAAACGGGGTAGACGAGTATCCGAATGTCACGCCGGATACCGACACGTCTGCGTAAACGCGCGCGAAGATGCACCCGAACAGGTATCGACAGAAATGCAGGTGCATCGTCCAAATATGCGGCAGAATATACGCGACAGCGTAAAACTTTCATAAGGAGAATGGGGAGACTCGAGGAATTCATCGAATATGGAGGAAACGTCGGAAGTCGCGCATTTTCCGTTGAATTTGTATTGAAACTTCCCTCAACTTCCATCGCGACTCTCTCTCTTTTCCGTAAATAGAAACATTCGCGCAATTGAATTTTGCATTAAAATCCGATCCAAGTCAAATTCAATCCAGGGTGAAATTCTCAAAAATATCATTTTGTGCGAGTTTTGGTGTATATAATTTCGTGCAAAATTCCTTGAATTTTCGATTACGCTACAGCAGTGTTGGAACAATCGCCAGATCTCCACAATTTGGAGAAAATTCGCCACCTCTTTCGTAAATAGAAACATTCGCGCAATATTGAATCTTTCATTAAAATCCGACCCAAGATGAAATTTAAAAAGATGATATTTGCGCGAACTCTCTGGTATAAAGTTTCGCTGGTGAAATGAAATTCTTTCCATTTTCGATGACGTGCTTACAGCAGCAGCATCAGTGTTGAAACAACTGCCACGTTTACGACTTTCGATCTCCACAATTCAGAGAAAATTCGTCACCTCTAAAAGAGCCTGTGTGTAAGACTGCAACGCGGGACGCGACCACTTCCCGTCTCCGACACATTTCACAGCGACGTCCACGACACGCAGTTCGTCGCGAGCAGAATTCTTCGCCCTTCTAATAAAACGGAGGTATTTTACGACGAGGTATCTTACTATGCGCGCGAAAAGATCGGTACACGAGTTAAACTACGACCGTCGCTGCGAGAGAGCCGAACGCCGCGCCGGTAGCTGCTGCTGCATGAAGGGACAAGAAGCGTTCTTGGTATTTTACTGGTCGGACGAGTAAAATTCCACCGGCTGCTAATCTACGGGAATACCGAAACGGGGTTCGGACTTTGTGCAAGAAGCTTCTGCTTCGTTTGCTGCAAACGGACACGCGACGCCGGCGAACCGGCGCGACAGCTGGAAGGCTTTCAATTACGATTGGGCGAAACAGGGAAAGGAACGAGTCGCATATCTCGAGAGATCACAGAGACCCCGAGAAAACATCGCCACTTCAATGCTCTGGCAATATCGTGCGTGAATTTGGAGTTTATCAATTCATATTCTCGAAAAAAGCGCGTCATCAAGAGAAAATGTTAATTTAAAAAATAAAAAAAAAACAAAATATATGATAAAAATGTATTTGGGTCTCCCAGTTCAACGGATAGTACTTCAAAGGTTACAGAAGTCCCGAGAAAACTTCGCTTTGATAATGTAGCGCGCGAATTTGGAGTTTATCATTGATTCTTTGTGAAGAAGCGCGTCACGAAGCGCGAAAATATAAATTTTTAGAAAAAAAAATGTTCAAGAATTTACTCGGGCTCCGTAACTCAATGGATAGTACCTCAGGGATCGCAGAAGCCCCGAGGAAACATCATCATTTTACTCTGATAATGTCTCGCGCGAATCTGGAGTTTATCGATTCGCATCCTTGTGAAGAAACGCATTACGAAGTGTAGAAACGTAAATTTTTTGAAAAAAAAAGGTTGAAGAATTTATTTGTGCCTCGCAACTCAATGAATGGTCCTTCATTTTAAATCGCTGTGGCATGAACTTTATTCTTTTCAACAAAAATTTA
Source organism: Odontomachus brunneus (assembly GCF_010583005.1). NCBI lineage: Eukaryota > Metazoa > Arthropoda > Insecta > Hymenoptera > Formicidae > Odontomachus > Odontomachus brunneus. The sequence continues at coordinate 502,753 of NW_022639599.1, forward strand.
TTGGGAGTTCGCATTTTTCATAGAATCGACGTACACAGCCTCGTAGAGTCGACAACGGTTAACGCAACGCTTGGATCAATGGGCTTTCAGCGTTACTCTCGCGTTTAGCATCATAGTATTTTTTTTCTTTTTTTTTTATCGAGACACACTCGACATATCTTAGTCCAGGAACGAGACCTGGGAAGAAACGTTTACGACCTTGAAACGGGACAGGTGATAAAACGCTAGTTCGCTCCACTTTTCGTCGAAGACACGCGACCATTAACTGAAACGAAAGGTTCAGCCTACACCGGCGGAACTTTCTAGCTGCAGAACATGCGAATAAAATGGTAAAAAGAATTCACCGACCACGAATAAATCGATCGCGAAAAGTCTCGTAACGTAACTTCTCGCGTAAACATTAAACGGTAGCAAGCGAGAAAGTTGGGAGATCTTGGCGCACGGAGATCGGAATATTATTTCGAATCATCGCATATTATTGAAACTTCTGTTCTATTATTGAAGTCTCTCAATTAAAACGAGACTTTCCAAACTTCGCGATTTTTTCTTTGTGGAAGAAGAACGCTGTTTACAAGATGAATCATAATGCGATTGCGTATGTCACGTTGCTTTTCTCGATTTTTGATGATTGAACAATTCTTCTGTAGAGCTTCTTCTTGTTCACGCGAAGAATTGTTTATAAAGTTTGTTCAATTATGGCGCGTCGCGTTATTCGACGTGTTTCGTAAAAGAATGTTTATATTATTACGAATCTTGTTGACAGTCAGAATAATTTGAATAATTATACGAAAGGAAAAGATACGTACATATTTAAAAAATTTCAAGTTTCAACAATACAAGGCCGTCTTCATCTAAAGATTAGAGAAAAAGTACATTGCTCAGATGAAATGGATTCGACGCGATTATTTAAGGATCAATAGTGCATGATTGTACGTTATCTACCGAAAGTGCTGTTTCGTGTCGAGCATCGCGGGATTAGTATGCCGATTTTTAATCAGCAATTTATTCCTCGAGAATATCGATTGTTTCCAGTCGACATTTCGCTCACTCGTAAAGATGGCGATTGTTTGCGATCGTGCTTAACGAGTTTGCTGATGCGGTTTATACATTTTAGATGAGACAGCGAGGACGACGCGAAGTTCGCGGGCGCAATCAGCAACTTCGGCGAGCGGGATACGTCGACAGCGAAGAGAGCAGGGCGAACTTCTTGCCGTCATTGATTCGAGACAAACCGGTGATTCATGCATAAATCATACACATCCGTGATACGCATTTTTCTCGCGGTGTTACGGCAGACACTCGTCCCGCAACGGCGATGTTGCTTGATTTTTTGTCATTGACGTGTTGCCAACACGAGAAATATGATGCGGTCGAATCTGGCCGATACCGAGAGCGACAGGAAGTTCAGAAAGAAGAGAATGAAACTGACAGTTTCTTCCCACAATGATCATTGTTCTCCTTTTGTCTCGTGGGACAACAACGAACAATTCAGATCCGAGCGTCTGTCGAAGCACCTTCAATACGTTGCCGAAGGTCAAAACGAATCTGATACACAAACGGCGTCGTATCCGATAAACCCGAAAGATTTAACGTTAAATACATGCGGTATCAAATTAAGCAACGCAGCAAGATAATCTCTCACGTTTACATAAACGTGATGCGTAAATATTTAGAGATAAATGCGAAAATTGCATAATTGCAAGATACCAACGACTTTAGATACATATGAGAACCCAATGGTCATCGCGTAATTACACAAAGACGCGTCAAGTTATTAGGATTGACGACTCATTTGGCATAAAAAACGGGTAATTCCCGTATTTCGTTATCTCTCTGCCTTGAAAAAGGCAAGCATCATATGCGCCAAGGTTGAAAAAGTCATAAAAGATGAGCGCGGATTATGTAGTTATTCATGATGCAAGAAGTAAACGAAAGAATATTTCTTTTCCCGCGCACACACACACACACACACATTCTCTTTTCTCAAAAATAATTGATTATTTAACGAGAAACAAGAATGAAAGAATTTCGGATATTAACTAATTAGCATATGCATCAGAATTTATGATCACGTATTTCTTTTGTAGGTGTGTACGCGTGTGTGTAAAAAACGTTCAATACACCGTCAAGACCTTTGAGGTTAGATTTAGAGCCCGGGAAAACACATACTCAAATACACGCAAGTCACTTGAAATTATCGTGATTATTACTATTGCTACGATATTTAGCATGGCGATTAATTGCGTATTATTAGTAGAAATAATGACCTAACAGCCCGATATAGTTACGAAATTAATAACGCGGTTGGATTCAATCGATGTATATTAACACACTACGGCACAATTTCGCGTTTATAGTTTCGATCTCGAAATATACGCCGCCATGATGATTATCTCTCCCTTTACAGCGAAATTATCGCGAAATTCGTAGCGCTTGTATCCACGATGTCGCGAATATCCGATCTTTTCTCGTTTTTCACGTTTGTTCGTTTCTCTTTAAAGCTAAACGAGTCGTCCCGTGGATCTCTGTCTCTCATTGTACTCACCCGCAGTCATCACAGCTCCGCATGTGGCCGCGACGAAGCCGTCAAGGGCGCCTTCGACGATCGCGTTCGACGATCCCGGGCCAGTCACATTCTCCTCGTCCGGTCACACGAAACTATCAACGCGGCACTCCGCGACGCGGTACTTACTCGCCGTGAACGAGCACCGAAACTACTCACTCCGGCCCCACTCCGAGAGACGCGCTTTAGTTTTGACCAACCTGTCCGCTCACCTCGGCTCGACAGACTCTCGCGGAATGGCGGGTCGTTCAAAGTCAAGGGAGCGGGCAGTCGAATTTGAGCGCGTCACGTGACTAGCGCCGCTACGCGGCGATTCGTTGAGCCGCTTGCACCTTCCCCCTCGCGCACACTGTTCACTTTGCACTTCGCGCCATGAACGATAAATCCGAGTCGATAGAGGATCCCACGGATACGAGGAATCTCGCGGATTCGTTTCTTCGAGCCGGTGTTCGCGTTCCGCGTCGAGATCGCCACAAAGGTAAACGACTGTCATTCGATGTAATCGCGACGAGAGTCGTTACGCGACGCGTGAACGTTCGAACGAAGCTTGTCGCGCGCGAAGCATCGATCGCCGATTGATATGTACAGTTTTATGTACGTACCGTCCGAAATGTCCATCGGAATGTCGACGCCTGCCCGCGAGTGGCTTTCCGAGCCGTGTGCCGGACGAGTGATCCCTCGATCGTCAGTCGTGGTGTCGGATTACCAATTTACGGAATAGGATCCCGATGGGATCCTAGGGAGTTCTCTGGAACACAGCTCGGTCGCGACGCACCAATTGCACGTTCCGAAATCCGAGTGCACGTGACGTCACGCCGATCAGTCGCATCGATCAGTCGCAGCGATCAGTCGCAGCGCAGTTGAACCTATCTGGTGTTACGAGAATACGTTAGTCGATCGTCATGCTCTGACATTGATCGCGCTCGGCGTGGATTATGGGGCTCCTGCACCACCACCATAGTGTAAGGAAATCGCGCGCTCTCTCGTGCACGCGTCGCAGCACACGCGGTGCACCGTGAACGATGACAGTTGGTGTCGTCCGATACGACGTGACCGGTAACCTCGCGGAGATACGGGAAGTTAGGCGCGGTGTCGGCGTCGCGATGGGCGCCCACGCGACACGTCGCGAGAGAGTCGCGAGACAAGGGTTCGTCGCGGTGCAACACGACAGTGGTGTTCTTCGAAGGACGAGAAGCGACGAGCGAGCGGCGACGACGCTTTCCTACGCTGCTCCTGTGCCTTTCTCTCCCTCTCCCTTTATCTCTGTTTCTGTCTCTCTTTCCCCCCCTCTCTCTCTCTTTCTGTGTGCGCTTCTCCGTGCGTCCACTCTACGGCCATGCCACGCGGGGGCTCACGTCGACCGCGTCTCGCGAGAACTGCACGCCGAGCTGGCGTCGAGAGGATAACGAGACAAGCATCGAGAGCACGAGACTTGGACGACACGACCTCCGCAATCCGCGGAAGGACTGTCGTCCGACCCGCGTTCACCCGCGCCCCACCATTCGACGCGTCGCGAAAAGCGAGAGCGAGAGAGGGAGCGAGAGGGAGAGGGAGTGAAAGAGAGAACACGGGGGAGAAGGTGAGCAAAGCGAGGAGAACGAGAGCTGTTGGCGAGAGCGAGCGAGAAAGAGAGAGAGAGGAACACAGGCCGGACGACCTTCCGACGGTGGTACTCGACCTGCGCGAGTGTGAAGAACAGAGACGCCGAAACGGCGCTATGGTCTGGAAGAGGGTGAGCGAGAGCGAGAGGAATATTTCACAGGACCGTAAGCTGCCGCCACCGTCGCCCCGAGACGCCGCTGCTTCGTCGGTAAGTAAGTTTCGCTCTTGTTGGTTGGCTCGCGTGCCGAGGACGCTTTCTACTACCCTCGGTGAGCATCGATCCGTTCGTCGAGATGTTTAAACGAAACGCTAGTGCAGCCACGATATGCTTTGACCACGATGAAGTGTATCTGCGCAATGGTATCTTCTCGTTTCGACGATAGATAATTGAGGAATATAATTTCTCCTAGGAAATATTTTTAGGAAGACTAAAGACTCCATCGAGTATTTCATCAACTTGGTTCGCGTTCAAAGATATAAAGGCAGACTAGGTCACCTTGCGACACACATTTACCTCATTGATTTTGACACGTGAGAATGTTCTCTCTGTGATTCTTTGTCTGTGATTTTTGTCTTTAATTCTCGGACGATGCGACTTTATATTTTTATTTCCCCTACAACATTCGGTGAAATACATGTGTTGTAACAGTCTTCCTCAAGAGCACCCGCGATTAAGTCGGACCTGTTCTCAGTTAGGTTAGTCGGCGATGGAGGGGTCGGCTGTGAGAAGCGAGGGGGGAGGACCGAGTCGAACGACCGGTCGAGTTTGCGCACTGGACAAAGTATAACCGGAGTACAAACTTTTTCCGTGTACCTCAGACCAACTTATGTATCGCGGCTGCGGTAGGTCGGCCTTTAAAACCGCTGTAATTTGTCCTTGAGACGAAAGCCAAATCGACACTGCATCAGCGAAAACTACGTCTTTCCGTTCCGCACGCGATCGTTTTTCGGGGTTAAGTCTCGTGATCTTTATCTGTATTGATCCTATTCAATTCTGGATTTCATTCTTGATAACGTGATTCCCGAGAAACGAGAAACCGCATAATGAATTTAGCCCTGAAAGCGTCGTAATTTGATTGATTAATCGTTGATTAAACTCCACAGAGGGAAGGTCCTTGAATTTCATTTTAGGTGGAAGTTTCCTAATTAAGTTTCCCCGTTTTGGGGTAAGACACTGTCTTGATGATATTGCAAGAATTTTTCCTCGAACAAGTGACACGACTCGTGCGCACATTAACCTTCAAGAAAATTTTCTTACGTCACCAGTTATTCGTTGATTGAACGCTGTAATTTGGACACTCAAAATTTTAATGAAACACCCAATGTAGTTAGCTAAGATGTTTGTTAAAACAAATTTTAACGAAGCGGTCAGAAAAATCGATAAGTAAAAGGTAATAGGTGTTAGGCACAATGAATTTTGCAAACAAGATCGAAATCTTCATTGTATATATATTTGTATATATATATATAAATATTATATATAATTATATTTGTATATATATTTGTATATATTTTTATATAGATTTTATCTATTATCTCTATTATTATCTTCACGGAATATATCTATTTTTTATTTAGATTTTATCTATTATCTCTGTTTTCATCTTCACGGAATACATTACTGTAATTTTTCTCTCCGTTCTCTCTTTCTCTTTCTCTCTCTCTCTATTCGTACGTTTCTCGAGGATCTTGAATGACAAAACGAAAGATAGCATCGCAGAGGCACCGCAGAGGTAACATATTCCGCTTTGCGATTAAAGATCCGGGCGGCGCAAAGCGATTTCATAGAAAATACACGGCGGCTCTTCTAACAGTACAGACTTAATCGCGAAACGCGATAGTAGCTGTGGACGCGTGCAACATTCTTTTGCATGCACTTGAAGCGCGTACGCTCGCTCAATTACGAAATCGCGTTACTCGGGGAAAAGTGGAACAAGCAAATGGATTAAAGGAATGTAATACGCTCGCTGCCCGAGGTGTATCGGCGGACTTTACACGCAAACTTCACGAACGCATCGATGCATCCGCCTGATCGAAATGCTCGCGCAAACGTTCGCCACGCTTTCGTTCTTCCGATTACAAGACGTGTTTGCGCGTTTCTGCCCTGTAATCGTTACGATTTGCCGCAACTTGTAAATATTTCCGCTGTCGTGAGCACCGGAACTAAATGAAAACGAGCTGGGAAATATCGACAGAATGAACGATCGCGCGAAACGAGACACGAGTAGGAAACAGGAACGTCTTGCGCGAACGGGTTGAGAGAATTCGCGCGCGTTGTTACTTACATATCATCGATATTTCCTTCCATCAGGATTAATTTAGTATTCAATGACACATATATTGCATTTACATATTTTGCACGTAATTTTTGTAAAGGAGAAAAGATCGAATAATGAGAAACTCCGCGATGGAAGTTCCGCGTTGGAAAAGAAATCTTTCTTTTTGTAGCTCGTGTTTTCTCTGCGATGATCGATATGACTTCTTACTTCTATCACGAGTTACTTGATAAAGTAAGAAAATAATCGTGAGTTATTTCCGCGGCGGTTTAAGATGCAGGACGGCAGCTCGTTCGAGCGTCTACAGGTCGCGTAACACTTTGTAATGCACCGTGGCGGTTCATTTGGGTATTAGGCCATCGTAACGTGTATCCCCGGCTACGAGACGTGAAACTTCGCCTACGGCTAATCGAATCAACCAATCCCGCAGCCTCGAGACGCGGAGCCATGCTTTAATTAGTGCCCAACCTCGACCGCTTAATTCACTCGCTTCGACCTTGAAGGTCTTCCCGTCTTGCCATTAACGCGCGTATCCCCGACTCTGCCGTTCTCGCGTTTCAACGATAAAATCTCCATTAAAAAAGGAGATATATCCACTTCTTTCTCTTCTCTCTGTCCTCTCCTTTTTTTTCTTTTCTCGTCGAATTTCTCGCCGCTTTTGATTACGAGTCGCGGACGTGAAAAGTACGCGGCGAGCCCGGGATAGACGGCGATGTAAAAATTTATTCGCGCTCGCCTTATGCTTATTTCGTCCTTATCTGGACGCCGACACGGCGGAATAAGTGCCGACGAAAGAAAGGATAAAAGAAGAATAAAAGGAAGAAGTGAAAGGAAGAAGGGGGAGGGAAATAGGAGTGCGCGGGTGGAGACGAGGAAGCACGAAGACGCGAAGTAAAGAGAACGATAGGCGGCGAAGGAGAATAGAGAAAGAGGAAGAGAGAGAGGAGGGATGAAGTTGGGAAAAGTCGGGGAGGGGAGCATTAAGACCAGATTGAAAATTGAATTATTAACGAGCGACCTGCCGCCCAGCATGTAAATCATACGGAAATATTACTTTTCTTTCCGAGGGGAAAATGTGCGGCTCGAACGCGAGACGTCATCCGGATGCAGTTTCGCTCTCGCGAGCAATTCTCTCTCTCTCTCTCTCTCTCTCTCTCTCTCTCTCTCTCTTCCTCTTCTCTTTCCGTATTCTTGAATTCTCTTATCGTCCGCTCTCTCTCTCCTCCCTTTTTCTTTGCCTCTTTCGCGCGGGCCACTCCTCGTTGCTTAAGCGAGCCGCGCCGTTCCTGTCTAATTTTGCGTTACGTAACGAGTTATCGTCCCCGTGAGACCCACTCGCGCAAAATGCGGTGCGCATTATGTGTACTGGGTGTTCCCTTATTGCCGCATTTGCTGCACCATAGACCGTGCTGCACGCGTCGACGAATGAATTCTTGAATGCCGTCGGAAATAGAATTCTGAACGCTGTTATTATTCCGAACGGTCTTATTCGCAACGTTAATCATCTCCGAGTCTCGAGACGATCAGATTTCGATGCGACAGGCAGATGTGCTTGAAGGAAAGAAACGAGATCCCGCGAACTGCGCTTGTATTCTTGAAACTCAATTCGCCGGGGATCTCTCTCATTTTAATCACTCACGGGCTCGGACGGTTATCGCCGTGTGAACTCGCGCCGGTGTGTCGCGTCGCCAGATGAACACCGTATATACGGCTGCCGGCTAGGAGCTCATGCCCGTTGTTTTATTCACCCCAGCTGGCTGGCTAGCTAATATACCGCGTTTAATTGAATACTAAATATCTCTCTATCAAGCGGCGCGACGTGATATTTTCGCGAGAGGAACGGCGAGAGACGTGGACATTGCGACGGTGGCCGTAATTTTCTTTTCCCGGCGTCTTCGATAATTCTCGCGGAATCTCTCGCGCATTGTTAGAGCGTGAAAATGCAGCGCACCGCCCGCGACGGCCCGCTTCCAATATCCGCGAGGGCACTGACAGATGCGCCTGTACTGCAGCAAACCCCGACTACGAGCTAGTCACGAACGGCCGGTGCACCAGGCGACACGTTGCAAACGCAGAACGTGGTGAATGGGAGAGTTGGAAAGTTATTCGGGGCGCGTCACCATTACCACCGGTAACACGCCCCTTTTTGCGCCCTAAATCAATTTCTTCTGCAAGACACGCCGATACCTCTCCTTTTTTCTCTTCTTTTTTCCTTTTTTTTTTTTTTTTTTTTTTTTTAATTCGGTCATCTGCAGCGAGCTCACGTTGATTCAATGCGCGGCTTCTTCAAAAAGAAATAATAGCCAAAAATTGTAACGTAACGACACGGGCAAGTTGGAATTTTACAGACATTACGTACATTACAGACATAATGTATATTAGATATATCTCGTGTTGCACATTGGAAAATAATATAACGACAAATTCTCACGGTATTGTACCTGATTTTTTATTTTACTTTTCATATTAATATTGTAGTAGATTTTTTATTTTATTTTTCGTATTAATAATATAGTAAAATAATTTTTGGTATTAATAATGTAGTAAAAATAGTAGAATTCTATTTCATGCGTTAAACTGTTACATTGTCTTCGTGTTGCTTGTTTTGTCTTCTTGAGAAACGATAAAACGTATACAAAAGTGAGCAGCCCGAAGAAAATGGACGCTGTACCTACGTAACTGATACGTACGTCTTGACGCAATGTTTGCAGAGTCATTTTTGCACTCCGCTATTAAGACACGTGAAATTGCACGACTGGTGATCGCTTATATATCGTGACAAAGACAAACGGCATGTGATATATTATTGCGAGAAGCAAAGCGACGAAGTACTTCGCTTTTGTTCCCACTTTCACAATGCGTGGTACTGCACGTCAAAGCTCATTGTTAATGATCACATACATGCTCAGCGAGCATTACACGCGACTCGTTAAACGGTAATAATTTAAACGTGATACTATAAATGTTTCGCGCGCGCGTAATAAATGGTCGTTGCAATCGATGGCCGATTAACGCGTGACGATTGAAGCGCGAGAGGATGACGCTATTAGTCTTTGTTACCTCCTTTTTTTTTCGTCGTTTTAGACGGGCTGATGAAATGTTTGTGCTCCGATGCGGACGCGCGGGCGACGTAGATTGCGAAGCGAGTTACAAATTTCGGCGGTGCATACAGCCCGCGGCAAAAGAGGGAAATCAAAAAATTACACTTTTTTGCGCGCGTCACGTTTTTTTCGATGACATTCGCTCAATCCTCTTCAATCAGAACTGTTATTTCCACTCGCGCGTTTTGATGTTACGCCACAAACATAAAACTTCACCGAGGACGCATGCATCATGGTTTATCAGTATATTAAATCGCTTCGTACGTTTAATGACGACCGGAGGATCGAATGAGGACACGAAGGGCAAACGCTTCTTCTTTTTTTCCACGGGAGACGGAAATAGGGAGTCGCGCTGGTCCGAATAATTAATTAAGCACTTTTAAGCGTCATTTTGTGCACACACACGTATATTCGTGAATGTTATGTACCTTATGAAGTACATGAGTAGCAAAAATCACAATTATTTGCCTCGCGTTGGAAAGCTGTCGAAAGTACACGCCGCTCCGACGGGCACAAGAGAGAATCTCTTTTCCTGACGACGACGGGCGCTTTTCCCGCCGTGACGTTGCGAGTGTGTATACGCGTAACTGTAGAAATAACGATCGTATATTTACGAAACAAAAATACGTAAAAGTCATCGGGTTGCCCGTTCGTCCGAAGGAGAGCCAACGCTCTCGCTCCCGGCCATCGGACGACCAATAAACGGGAGTACAAAATAGTTTGCTTTTTCTTTTTCTCTTTCTTTCTCTCTCTCTCACTCTCTTTTTCTCTTTCTCTCTGTCTCTCTTTCTCCCTCTCCAAGTGAATAACCGCTAAAAACGATCCATCAAACGATATCGCGTAGGAGTATTATGACGTTTAACCGAGTTACGTGTGTGATAGTTACATTAAAATGCCACGGGCATACGAGATGGACGGAGCGAAAATAGCACGAATTCTTTTTATATCGTGGACTTGAAACTCGCGAAATCCATGCAGAATGTAACAAGAATCAAGGAGCGTCTCGTCGCGCGAGACTAAGCTTATTAAACATTAAAATCGTCTGCATGCTATTTTCTCTCACGTCGACGTCGTGTATACAGTATTTATCTCTAGTATGTATTATGGATACGAAGAAGAAGTACGTACACAATACATCGCGTGTATATGCGTTTCATACACGCGGTATATTGTATACGTACAATAAATGTCGAGATGATCGAGATACCTATGTATGGCAAACGAATGTACACTATGTTACAGAGAGAAAGTGGTATACGATAGCTTAGCCGAGGTCGATCTCGCGTTTCGTATTGACAAGCATTTAATCGCGCTTCCGAGACATCCTCGAGAATCGCGTTGTGATATCTTTGCGCGCCGCATAAGAGTTTCATTTCGCGGTATTCCGACATCCTTAATTAAACGGGCAAGCCACACACAGACAAATTTAATTAAAAATCCGGATTCTATACAAAAAATTTCTCATTAAAGTTTCTTAGCTTATCCCTGCAGCTCGCGTTAATAGTCGTTACCTGAAACTTGCCTCACGTGTGACATTCAGATCGGAATCTCAGATCTAGATCTGAATTTTTTAGTTGAATAATATGATATATATGACGTAATATCTGTAATTGTGATTCAACTGAAAAGTTCACAACTCTGAATTCAAATCTTACCTGAGGCAAATCTCAAGTAATGACTATTAATACAGATCTGCACAGAGAAAACACTAAGGATATCATTCGCCTAGATAGTTGCCACGACAAAACGTTATCTTTCAGTTCAATATGCATGCAACATAGCTATAGTAATCATAGTATTCTGGAAGTGGTACATTGGCTTAATTTACTGCCTGTCCATGCATGTTTGAGCGGTACTCTCAGTGATTTACGGTGTAACCAGCCGGATCTCTACGGATCTCTCAGCCATAATATTTGTCTGCATGCCACAATAGAGAAACAGCAATGTTCCTTCGATTGAGGCAACTATATATATGTGAATGTACTAACTGGATATTACGTATCGTAAGAACTATGGCTGTGAGAACTATATGGATTGGCATGTAACAACAGCAACTTTGAATGTCATATCCGCTTGACTCGAAATCATATAAATTTTCTCCCTAATAATCGAATATGAGAATGTAGCATTATCATAGCAGTTTTCTCCGTTTTCTCCGTATAAGATTTAGATCAAGTAGTCATATTGTCGTTTGCGACGTTAACGACTACGGACGTTCGCGCTCTCAAAGTTAACGACTAAATGGAATAGCATGACTCGCACAGTTTCGTCGGGTATGTGTGTGAGGAGTACTACGTAAGTCTATGTTGACGATGATTTAACGCGGAACGCTCGACGGCGGCGAGCCGAGAGATGATTGTCTTCTATTCCGCGTATCTCGGGGATTGTGAAAGCATCCTGGTTGAGCCTCGAAGATCATGGAGCGATCCTGGGACCGGGAGACTCTGTCAAATCGCCCATGCGTTCCGGAGAGCACGCAGAAACTCTCTCCCTCCGCGCGCCGGAAGTTTGATTTTCTCGCGTGTTGCGAAAGTGTTGATCGAGTTTTAGCTTGTCCTTATCGCCTGCCACCTCGATGATGTCCACCTCCTCCTCCTCCTCTTCGCCGTTGAATTAGGGCTGAAAGAGCGGATGCGAAAACGTTAATTCGCCATTAATCTCTCAGCACGACGACCGAGGTCACAATTGGCCCGAAAATCGCATTCCGAGCGAGATATTTTGAAAATGAGAATGTTTGTGGATCGCTAATAATTACGGATTAGCGCATAATGGCTATTGACTGTGTGCTGCGTTGCGGTTAATAAATAACAGCATCGCAAATAACGTCTGTCGGTAATAATCCGCCATGGCTTTAATTAAGGCGAATAAGAGTGGATATTTTTCGTGAAGGATTCCGATTAAACACCATTGTTTTCACGCACGGCTGAAATCAATTATCCCGAAATCGGCAGTATTCCTCGCACGGCACGAAACTAAAAGAGAATATTTCATTGTATGTTTCTAAGCGACAGATACGACGGCTCTTCAGACACGGCGATGAGAGAACAAAAGACGGAGATTTGCGCGGACTTGAGAATCGTCTTGATGTTCTCACAGCCGCGCTTAGGTTGTAGCGATTAAAGTACTTTTATACCACGAACCAGGTCGCTTTTGTTCGTCGTGCTTGCGGCCGGTTGTAAGCAAACGTCGTAACGGGTAAAATCGCTCTCCTCGATCGCGAAATAAGGGTGTGTGTGTATATATATATATATATATATATATATATATATATATATATATATGTATATATATATATATACATATACATATATATACACACACACACAAGAATAAAATACAATATCTCCGAGACGGATGGCTTTTTCCTTATCCACTTTGGAGCTCGCATCGACGGGTAAACCGACGACGTTAAATCCAGCTCTCCGGTAACGTTCCCGTAAAACCAGTTTTACTGAACTTCCTTGCCCACCTAGCGATTTATCGTCGACCTTTACGGCCGGCCCTTACAAGATAATCCGCGTCATGCGAAAAGCCTTGATGCATGGCGGGCATGGCGTTTACATGATAAAGCCACATGAGCCCCCCGTTTCTCTCGTATTTTAAAGGGCCGTTTAAAGTCGCACGAAAATGGTCATTAATTTGGCCGAAACATCGTTAACGAGAATTATTGCCGAGACGGAACGTGCCTCCTCTTACGCGGATCTGCACGCGTTTCGCATCTCATCGATGATGTTGCGGCACAAAGAATAGAAGAACTCTCCAGGGGCCGGTTGTAATTTTCCGGCTAAATTGCTACAGCTCTGTTTTTCAAACTACGAATACGAGAAAAGTAAAGCTCGTCGTCGCGCTTTCGCGATCGCGAAAAAAGATCTCACTGCCGCGGCTAATTATCGTTTGCTGATAATGTGTTTGTCGTTGTAACTAGAAATTTTCTGTTGTGATTAAAACTTTTGCCACTGTTGCTACGTTAATTTCATAGCTAAATATGTGCCTGTTGGCAGGTATTTACATTTGCACGAAAAAAAATATTGCTGGATCAAATTTTCTTGGTTCAATAGCAATGTTGTTGAAACTGATACTCGAGTTGTTAAAACAAATACATTACAAATTGTTTTACTATGTCGGATATTAAATTCAATAACATTGCTATTGAATCAAGAAAATTCGTTTCAACCACGGCGCTGTTGACTAATTCCATTGATTTGACACTATTTTTTTCCATGTAGATATCTATACAGTGAAATTTACTTCTTATAATCCGAGAAGCTATTATAGTGACGCGGCGGAAAAATCACATTTTTGCCAATCTATCCTTTGATATACAGGGTTGGCAAAAAGTCCGGAAACGGTGAAATATCTCGAAAAGGATCAACTGTAGCGAAAAATATGTAAGTAGCAAAGTTGTAGGGCTTAATAAAATGTACCTAATGATGGCTAAAAATTTGACTTTGAGTGGAGGACGAAGGTCATACGAAGGTCAAACTGAATTTTTTAAATTGAACCCCCCACTTTTTATTACATATTCATATAGCTTATTTCAAGGGCTTTCCAAAAACCTATAATAAAGTATTTTTTTATTAGGTATATTTAGAGTTATGTGGCTTGAAAGGATTTTGGTCTTTAACTGTTTCTGTTTCGTAAAAATGTATCACTGTCTTCTGAACGGTGGATTTAGAAATAAAATTGCGATCAGGATATGCAGCATTGAATGTGTAGATCAGTTACTTCTTCGTATGATCTAATATGGTCTCCAAATTTTCGATAAAGAAACAGCATTATCTTTTCTTTATCGGTTAACATTTTTAAAAAAGAAATTTGAAATTGTAGTTGGAAAAAGAAAGGGAAAAGACAAAGAGTAAGATGCGAGAGAGCACGACTCGTTTTTAAAATACAAAGATCGAGAAGCGTTATCGTGAAGCGCGGATATGCGCGAGTTTTGACTGAGTACGTGTGATATTACGTCTTGAATGAATAACCGCATTCGATGCGAGCGAATGAACAACTAGACTGAGAGCCTAAAAAACATAAACACAGGAGAAAAACAAGAATAACTTTGATTTTCGTGTCTCGAGCTAGACGATATGACCGGCTTAGTTGTTCATTCGCTCTCATCGAACGCGGTTATTCATTCACGACGTAATATCACACGTACTCAGTCAAAACTCGCGCATACCCGCGCTTCACGATAACGCTTCTCGATCTTTGTATTTTAAAAACGAGTCGTGCTCTCTCGCATCTTACTCTTTGTCTTTTCCCTTTCTTTTTCCAACTACAATTTCAAATTTCTTTTTTAAAAATGTTAACCGATAAAGAAAAGATAATGCTGTTTCTTTATCGAAAATTTGGAGACCATATTAGATCATACGAAGAAGTAACTGATCTACACATTCAATGCTGCATATCCTGATCGCAATTTTATTTCTAAATCCACCGTTCAGAAGACAGTGATACATTTTTACGAAACAGAAACAGTTAAAGACCAAAATCTTTTAAGCCACATAACTCTAAATATACCTAATAAAAAAATACTTTATTATAGGTTTTTGGAAAACCCTTGAAATAAGCTACAAGAATATGTGATAAAAAGTGGGGTCCAATTTAAAAAATTCAATTTGACCTTCGTATGACCTTCGTCCTCCACCCAAAGTCAAATTTTTAGCCATCATTAGGTACATTTTATTAAGCCCTACAACTTTGCTACTTACATATTTTTCGCTACAGTTGATCCTTTTCGAGATATTTCACCGTTTCCGGGCTTTTTGCCAACCCTGTATACCATTTCAATATATATGACAATTTTCGTTCCTTCCCAAGGGCATTTATTGACAAGCTTAACTTTTAAAAGATCAAGAATAAATCATCTAGTAGAAAATAAAAACTGTTTTTTAATTAATTTCAGATGCCTATAAGACTGGCTTTATTTTGTTATAGAAAGACGTATGAGCTCGTTAGTAATCAAAACTTGAAAATCATAATTTCGTGCAGTCTTGCATGATTATGATCAATTACAATCAGTTCAAAACAGCACCGGCAAAATTCCACACGATAATCCCGTGTAGAGAATATATAACGAGAGCTATCGATAATAATTACCGTTTGCAGTTTAATGGAACTTTCGCGAACTGAACGTGATTCGAATAAATATATTTTCGCTTGTATCTTACTGGGTGCTCGCGCGCATTCGTCTCACCTCTGTCTTCTGGCTCTCCACACTGTTGAGGGCGACCGCTTCGGGAACAGGTTCCTCCTCGACCTTATCCGGAACGCCGAAGACGGTCTTGTACATGAAGGCGGAAAGCAGGGCACCGGCGATTGGGCCGAACCAGTAGACCCAGTGACGCGACCACTGATTGTTCCACAATGCCGGTGCGAATGACCTCGCCGGGTTCATGCTGCAACCGGTATAGGGGCCGATCGTAGTCGCCAGTACGGCCACGGTGAAACCGAATTTGATCGGCGCTGAGTCCGTGTTGTGCTCGTTCCTGATATCCCAGACTGAGCACACGACCAGCATGAGAACGGCGGCGCCGATGGCTTCGAGGAGGAAGCCTTGGATCGCCGACAGGCTGCCGTTTACATCGGTCACGCAGAACATATCGGCCTGATCGATCGAGCCGGATGTCAGGTGCTCCTTCGGCGTTACCACCTGCAAAGGGAATCGTCGTGACGGTGAAGACTGTGGCCGGAATAAGTAAAAATCAGCGTGATTATGCACTCGAAGCTTTCATCCAAGTGTTTGCACCTGCGACTGAGTGGTCAAATCAGACGCGATGGCAATTGAACGTCCGTTCTTTAATCGTGAATCATCTTTTTTCTTCAGTACTCGAATTAGACGAAACGAATGTTGCAGTTCGCTGTTTTTCGCGGCAAGAGGAGAGACGAGAAAAGCGCTTTGGTCCATTTTATATACCACGGTGTCTTTTCATTCAATTAAATCATTTTTTTTCTCTTGGACGAAATTAAAACTGTTATCTTCCGACTCGTATTATTTTCCTCTCGTATTATTTTCCTCTCGCGAGACAAAATAATGCGACGCGTTTCATTGTGCATTAGAAGTGAAACAAATGCTGTGGAAATGTGCACAAATAAAACGAAAAAAGAACATCGTTTATTACTAGCAAAAGCAAATATTTTGGTAAAATTTTCGAGTACAATGATGTTTATTTTTATTTATTCCGCAAAGGATATACGCGTGTTTTTTGAAAGTTATAAATATATTAAACAGCACCTAGGTATGACAATAACAAAGGACATTCGCGAGCGGGTGTTTTTGAAATATACCGTATTTCACCTCTTATTTCAGAAGAAATATTTTCGTTTCTATACACTCCATCGTCATTCGCCGCAAACTTTTGTTTACATGACCGCGTTCATTGGTTGCGTTCCGATATTCACTGCCGGGGTACTGAAAATCTATGCTTCATGTTACGTGTATTATAGATTTCCAGTACTGTCAGTGAACATATCGAAACACGGCCATTGTTTTCACGATGAATATCGAACGTCGACGCGTAGTTTTCCGCGATCAATGAACCTCGAGGAATGCATTTTTTCGTCATGAGGCGGCGAAGGGAGCCCCGCTTGTGCTTTCAAGCATTTCGCTTTGCTCGCACTTATCGGGATATATTGCCGCGCAGAGACGTCTTACTGCACACGAAACAGATACCACGACGGCAAGCCTCTCCTCTGATTACGCGAAAGCGTACGTTATTAATTGGACAACAAACACAACATGCGCTGAATTGCAGATTAAGCAGAGGTCGCGAACCGCGTTTCTCTCTCTCTCTCTCTCTCTCTCTCTCTCTCTCTCTCTCTCTCTCTCTCTCGCTGAGCACTGATACCACCCGGCAGATTCTCGGTTTATTTCGTAACCTGCTGTGTAACCCCGCAAATGTCCCCCGCCCTGCCGTGCTCGACAATCGGCTCGCCAATTGAGATGTCATCGTGCAATGTGTTAATTGATCACATCTTTAATCCGCGTTCTCCCCGCTCTGGCAACACTTGATCTGAATTACGACAGACGCATCGCAAGCCGCCACATGTGCCAATACGACGGGAGCAAAAGTTTTGTTTGCACCGTGAGTATCTCCCTTGTGTGCTCGGATAACTCGGCTTCTTGACCGAGCGTGTATTTCATAATGCACACTTCAATAACGCCATATCGTTAAACGAGCTTCCGTTATATCCGCGAAAGCAAACACTATTATCGCTTGATTAAACAATTCCGAGCGCAACGGTACGTTCTTCAAGCAACAGATGTAAATTTCAGCAAATCTTCAGATCCTACATTTATCTTCGTTAACTTAAGATTTTATTCGACCGCAATTCGCTAACAGTAGTCACTCGCGGATCAACTTGCTTTTCTTTGCTCATATACATAATTAACTGGCTCGACTATTGTACTGTTGTTGTTGCTTACTTTTCATCGGTTTGGCCTTTGTCGCCACGGGATCCCGTGAAAGTAATGTAGTCTACATTATTCGCGATCACAGGGAAAAACGCGACGACCAGCGTAAGCTCGACTTTTCTCAAATTTTCTCAGCTCATAGCGCGGGGAGAATGTACCAATTTAACCGGATTATGCGACGGAAGAATAATTAGATTTTCTTATACCAACCTTCAGCATACCGTAACCCAGAATACCGCCAATCACCTGCGACACGATGTAAATTAAAGCTTCGGGGATGGACTTTTTCCCGAGGACGACAGCGCCCATAGTGACCGCAGGGTTAATGTGAGCTTGACTGATATGACCGATGCACTGAAAACGAAATCGGGGAAAAAACTTTTAATTATGATAATTAGTATGTAACCATCAGAAAATATCTCGTGAGAAATAACTTCCTCTTTTGCCAACGATCCTTTAACGTTACGTCTTATTGAAGTGAATAGACGTTCCATTTTCCCGGGACATTCTCCGTTTTCTACTCTTTGTTCCAGATTTGTTCGAACGCTATCCGGAACGACGATTTGTTCCGAATTTGTTCGGCCAACTCTTTTAAAATGCTTCTGACGAGGAAATATCTTTTCAAGAAAACTCAACTCTAAATACAGTAGCTTCGCTTCTTCTTCTTAATTTCGAGTAAGAATAACAACAGTTTTATTTTAAAGATAATTTCTATTTTTACTGTGCGTAGTACGTGTTCATTGTTGTTAAATTATTTCTCATATGTCGATAAATTAAATATTGTCTAGACATGTATATATGTATTAATATTATAAAAATTAACTCTGAATTGCTCTCAGAGAATCTGAGTTGATATATATTCGCGAAAACAGGGACATTCTATGCACAAACGATTTTTAACAACTTTTTATCTCCCTTTCTCGGCTCCGTTCGACACGTTTATTAAATGTCCCGAATTTGGGACTGGGAAATTTGGTCACCTCAGTTTCATCGATCCAAGCGTCGTGAGACAAATTCAAAATTACAGCGGCGTGGGCGCAGGTTGCGCGCCGTGCGAGAGCTAATGAGATTCACATCGCGCGTCGGAAGAATCCGGGTATCCGCTAACGAACCGCGGCGTAAGCCCGCTAGGTTTCACCAGGTGAGCGCGGTTTGCGAGCGAAAGGCGGCGTATAAATGCGACACGGCGCGGTGAAACGCGGCCTTTAAGCGCTGGACATCACGCGAACCTCCATCCGCGAGTAGTACTTACCAATTTACCGTCGGGTCGACGAATATAATCGAAATAGAAAGCGGAGTAATTTCGATAAATTTCATTTTCGACGTGATGGATCTAGACACGATCGACGCGAGCGAAACACAGACCCGAATAGTTCTTCGGTATTTTAATAGGAACGTGTCGATATCGCCTCGGTATGCGATCTAGTTTTACGAATCTCCGCTTTTATTTAATAAAATGAAAATCACGTGAGTGTGTGTATTTCGGGCACAATTGCGTGCGGGGTTATGTAAATCGTGCAGTCTGCAGTCTCCACGCTCCCGCCATATGGTGCGACGCGATCGCGGTAGTATGTTTCCATCAGACTTCAAACGAACATGACACCACGGTGGCGAGAGAAACGATCGAGCGTGTGGTGGCCGAGGACCTCCGGCCTGCATACTGACCTGAATCACGACCATAACGGCCAGGCCGAAGGTTAGCGTTATTTGCAGATGAGGAGGTACTACGCCGAGGCTACCCACGCATCCCATGCATCCCATAAACACCAGGAGTGCCGTGCCGATCAACTCCGCCAATCCGCAGATCAGATTCCTCTTCATGGTGCCCTCTCCTTGCATCCATTTCTTGAACCCTGAAAGACAAAATGTTCTTTGTTAATGAGACGACAATTCTGGCCGATCCAGCGTCGCGAAGTAGGGTCCAACGTCGGGTCAAAATGATCGTCAAATTCGTCCCAAGAACGAGATACCTTAGTGATACGAGGATACTTTGAAGTATCCCAGATTATGGCATACAAGTATCATAGAAGGATCAAGTTTACATTTCGCTTGAACGAAGCTTCCTCTCGCACTCCTCAGAGATGTTCATCTTGTCGCGGCAATTTCTCTCGGATACCTCTCGCGTGGAAAGGAGTAGGCTGCTGGACCGACCGGTCTTCGATTGCCGTATGGATCCGCTATCTGCGTCGAACCTCGCCTCCTGAGGAATTTCCCGAAGAGGGCCACGAATACACGCAATAGTCACACGGATCGATCCACACTCTTAATCTGTCCAGCAGCCTACTTCACCGACATGAATGCGTTACTTGCCTCTCTCTTTACGTCGATTCCGGTACATTTTGTACAGCGTCACGCCGGCGACTAACGTCACATTACGTGTGCGACTATCACTGACCAAATAGCTTTCACGAAAGGTAGATACCGCGCCGTATCGCCTCTGGCGAACAAGGTCGCAGGCGCGCGCGTCGCGCTATTAAGCAGTTCGTTCTATCGGGGAAAAAGTTTCAATTGTTGAGGTAGACGTTACTTGTTACTGAGCCGAATTAAACGCAAATGGCTAAATCAGCTGATTATATTAGCCGTTGACAGATGTTTAACCATGCGAAACACCGTGACGGGCGACGCCGTGCGACTTCAAAGAGCTTCATGCTTCGAGTATTGCCGCGCTAATTCGCGAGAAACTTACCCCGGCTCGCGAGCTTAATGATGCCTGTGTATTTTCGCGTCTTTCCTATTGAGAAAAGGGAAGGAATGGAAAGTATTGCAAACTACACTACTTTGATTATACCGCGTCTTTCGCGATTTTAATAATTGGAAGATCCAAATGTTTTTGCGAACGTCTTTCTCAGAGGAGAAAAAAGAAACATTCGTAAAGATCAAAGTCTCGCAAACTGTATTTTTTATTTTACGCCGTATCTGTCGCGATTTTAATAATTGAAAGGTTTACAGAAAGAAGAGAATGAGTCTATAATTCTCAGTTGCATTTTAAGTATAAATTCTCAGTTGCATTTTAAGTATAAATTTTCGTATAGGATCCATTTGATACACTGAGAGAAAAATGTATGATATTTGGAACTATAATGGCATAGTAAAAATATTATAGTTAGGAATATAATTTTTATAGTAAATGTTACCATAATATTTGTAATATTTACAATATAAGTATAGTATAACTGACCCGTGTAAAATTTTTACCAAGAATTATAATTATTTGAAATAAAAAATATGGTAAGGTGGCAAATATTGAATGGTAAGAGAAATTAACTATTTTATATAGTCAATACAATTGGAATATTTGGCAAATATAGGTACATGTAACTATATTCCCAAAAGGTGCTTTACCATATATATAGAGTAATAAGATGGTAACTATAAATCTGTGTTCATTCTACTATATCTTCATATTTAGATGAATTATAAATATATATTTAGATAAATTATAAATATATATATATATATATATATATATATATATATATATATATATATATATATATATAT
>NW_022639599.1:524382-538931 GCF_010583005.1 Odontomachus brunneus
ATATATATATATATATATATATATATATATATATATATATATATATATATATATATATATATTATAAATATATATTTAGATGAATTATAAATATGTTTGAGGCCAAAACGAACTATAAAATGTAGTGAGATTATAGTTATTCCAACTATTTTTTACTCTCAGTGTAGAATTGAATAAAGTTCCTCTGAGATATTGAGTGAGAATATCACTGTAATAAAAGGGACATTTATGTCAAATAATGAGATAACGATAACGCGAAATAATCTTTATTTGTTGTATTTTTGGAGGCAGAATGGACTCTTATCGCGCGATACAGACATGAAGCAATGGAAAATCGCAAGTAGGACTTATATCATGAAACAGATGTCGTTATAATTTATGCTCAACTTACCCGCGATGATATATTATACTGTGACGTAATATGTTATCGCATATAGAATCGTGCTCACATTTTGCTGTCTACGCATCAGTCTTCCAGTTGACTTGGTAAACAGAAAAATTCCGCAACACGTCACACGTAGAAGAATGAAAATCATCGGCACATGCTTGTGTTTACTCAAAAAGATATAACCTCATTCTTAGCAGAATTATCTTATATATAGTCTCAAGAGGATTCTGCTTGGAAAGAAAAATATTCCAAATATAATATCGTTTCTCTTCATTACACTCAGAAAAGAATACCTAAAAATTGATTTGTGGGATATAAAGTTTACTTATAGAAATAAACTTTATGCCTCAGAAATAAATTTTTACGTATTTTTTTCTCAGTGTAGAAAAGAATACTTTCGGTAAAAGTTTTCGTTTAGAATATGGAATCATAAGAAATTGCACTTTTCGCAACTACGAATTTTAGAATAAGAATCACTATAGGATTTTGTATAGAACTTTGTAATCGAGGAATGAACCGACATTTTGCAGTAATTAGTTATCCTTTCATTTCATGTGTGTTATTTATATTTTAGGAAATGTATTTTTACAAGTTTGTGGTCGATATTTTAACTACCTCACGTAAAGTACAAAATATCTATTATTTTACACTGAACATTCAGTGGTCGATTTTTTGCCAAATAATAATCGTAATAATAATAAATATTATAAAGTTTCTTATATTTCACACATTTGTCATGTATCTAGGCATATTATGTAAACTTGTAATATACATCAGAGTCACCTTTAAAAAAGGTTTTACTCTATAAAGGATTAAAACATTTGCTATGTTTCTAACGAAATTTACTGTTCCTTAGCAAGATAGATTTTACTGGCAATCTACTCCTGGACTACTAAAATGTAATAAAATTAAAAAGAATTATGTACCAAAGAAAATTATAATATTCTTTCCGTGTATATAGATTTCTTTTTAATATTAGAATATTTTACTTTTACTTTTATTTAAAAAAAATTTTCTTACAGCTATATGAGAAGGGAAAGAGGGATTTTACTAAAGACGAGATTTTGGGTATTATATTGTGATGACATCGTGAATAATATCATGTTGCGAATTAAAATGTCGCTCCAATGTTTGCAATTAAGTTCTTGTTGAGGAGGAGGCAGACTCTATTTTTATTTGTAGAAAAATTTAGATCGTCCACAATTCCACAAATTTGCTAAATTGGATGACCTGTGATAGGTGCACGTTTTACGATATACATACCAAGATGGAAAATTTTGTCATCGCTCGGATGCGATCTCTCTTCTCTGGTCGTTCCGAGAAAAATGATCCCCTCGCGATTCGACTGTTGCAAAATGTTCTGCGGTCCATATTCGTCAGTCAAAAACGTACATTTCGACAGAACCGTCCCCGCGGCACACGCGATGAAAGTAATCCAACGTTTATAAACGAATCAAGCGCGAGCACGCTAATCACCGGCGATGTCTATTTACGTTTCCCGATTGACGGGAATGTTGTAAACGACAATGTTGTTAACGTATCGAAAACGTTTAACTCTCAATGGAAACAACGAATGAGCCATAAAAACTGGTATTGACATAAATCGACAGCGGATTACGAAACTTGCGGCAATTCGCGACTCCGTTGCAGCCGACGACGTCGAATGCAGATTCCTAGCACGGGAATAACACGACTGGTGGCTAAAAGGGAAGCCGGAACATTAATTATTATTTTCGTGCGAGGCGCGGGGAAGGAGGCTTTTGTCCCAGCTTTCGCGAAAAGAGAGCTCGTGCGTCAAACTCTTTATTGTACGGTTCAGATGGTATTTGTATCATAATTGACTGTGCTAATTAACGAAACGTCATTCTTTCGTTTCTGTTCTCTTTGAGAGACTCGATTTTGCACAAAGCTGTAATTACATGAGCAATAACGAACTCTGTAAACACTGAAAATTAAAATTTTTTATCGCTTTTGCTGTTGTAAAATAGAAAATATAGTAACCCATTCGTGGAACTATTCTGAATCTTCAAATCGACGGCAAAAACCTGAATGACGTTTCCGTAATGAGTCTGTCATATTTTGCCATATTTTACTCCGATACATGTAAGTTTCATGACATCAATAAATTATCGCGCAGCTTTTTTTCTAATGCATCGAGGAAATCTCGATCTATATGTTTATAGCTATGTAACTGCTGCATCACGGCGATCGAAGCTGTCGACAAATCGGTTATGAAATGCTCGAATTTGGTCAGGAATATTATAAATGTGACGTATAAAATGTCGAAGGTTTAGCACATTCAGTTTCAAGATCTATCGATAATTCTTATCCGTTGATGATGAAACAAACGCATCGCGTGATAAAAGTGGACGGATGTTTTTCCAAGAAGAAGCCTACGCGTTTAAACGTCCCTTGCAATTTAATAAACAAAATAATTGGGTTATCAAAAGTTCAGTGAAGATTGTTCGATGATGTTAAACTATTCTTGAACATTGACATCGTAAATGTAAGCGATATCAAACATTATCGCGCCGTTCCTTTGGATTTGAGATTTGGAATGTTTGCAGATGTGCAAAAAGTGCGCTTAGCTATAATACGATCGCGACGACTAATTGCTTATGCTCATATTATGGTCACACTGAGAGAAGAAATACCTAAAAAGTAAAAATATTTATTTACCTTAAATAATTACTTTTTAATTTATAATAAATATTTATACCAAAAATAAATATTTTTGGTGAATATCAATAATTTATTCACTTACATCTAAATTCTTTTGTTGAAATAGAATGAACAAGTATGTAATGAAAAGCTAAAGTTTTAAGAAAATGTACATTTTCTTATGTAAAAAATATTTCATGAGTATATAAATACATATTAATATCCACACAGTTAATTTCTTATACATTTTTTCTCTCAATAGAATAAACTTCATCCATTGTGCACTTCTATGAAGTTCTCTTCAGATCACGTGAATCAATTCGATTACTCGAATTTTCTTAGCTTGGTCGCTTTCCCAGCTGACTCGACTCTTATTATTAGATTTTCGATGCTTAAGTTGAAATTGGATATTTATCGTATTGCAATGAACTCAATATCGACATATGCGCGTTATTGCATAAAACCAAAGGCTTTATAAAATTTCGAAGAAAAATATTTCAATCCAATTACGATGCAGCTCGTAATTCCTGTTTTACATCGATACGACCGTGGCGCGATATTTTCTGCCTTGATTTTGAATGCTAAACAATCGTTAATTGAGCGAAGAATGACGCGCACGGCGGAAACGATTGAAGTGGTCGCATCATGTTCACAGTAGTGACGCGATCGGAAATAAAGGAGTATTGGTTTAAAAGACCGCAAGAATTGACTTTTTTTTTATTTTTTGTAGGGAAATGAAAAAACCAAGTAATATTAAACTTTGCATATATTCTTTAAGCTTTATTTTAAAAATATAATTTAATTATACTAATATATTAATATTTAATTACGTAGTTTTACTAATATTTAATTATATAGTTTTATCTGGGTGACACAAAAACACTGTTTTTTATATATTATATCCTGGTTACTAAGAGCTCGCAAAGAAATATATACAAACGGTATAAGTGATTTTAATTCTTCTAGGTATCTGAAACGCAACAATAAAAAATTTTCTTCTTCAGAAGAAGTATCGTCTGAACTAAACGAATATTATCATTCTGAACAAAACGACCTTTTATTAAAAATATTTTAGTGTTTCTTCAAAGCTATTAGCGTTTTATTAAAAACAAAACTGATAAATGTGTGTATAATATTTGCTCTAATTCAGACGATAGCCACATTTCTCTTGGATAAGAAAATTTTTTGTTTTCGCACTTCAAATATCTAAGAATGCCATAATCACATCGTCTGTGTGCGTTTTTTTGTGAATGACCGGAGGATATAACATACAAAGAAAGAGCGTTTTTATTACCTAGATAATAAAAATATATTCTTGAAATAAAGATAAAGAAATATATAAAGTTTAACATTACTCGATTTTCGGTTTCCTTACAAAAAGTTCCAGAAAAATATCTAGTTTAACATTACTCGATTTCCCGTTTCCTTACAAAAAGTTTCGGAAAAATATCTCTTTTCGTGACCTTCTTTCAAAGCAGAAATATCCTCTTAAGGATTAAGCGTGTGTGCAATGTATCGCGATATGTATCGTGTGCGGATCGCGAGCCGCGGAAATATTACACGGCAATTTCTAACGCCGCGTTCACCGTCGATAAATCGTACCGCGGCCGCCACAGGCCGATCGTTGGCGTTAGCGGCGCGACGTTGGCAACAGCCAGATGAGGACGGATGTGCATCGGAACGCGCAAGAAGATGCGCTTTTAATCGCAACTCAAGGAGAGAACGATCAGCCTCCCTCTAACGAAGCTTTAATCTACGATCTGCATACAATCGGCTAATTTCGCTCGGGAACGCCGCCAAGAGATTACGCGGCAATTAGCCGGCATAATCCGCCCGTTAGACCGATAAACGGCGTCACAGGTACATGTACGGCCAAGTTGAACGTTAGCCGACACAAATTGACTAATGATCCGTGACATAATCGTGGACGATGATAGGCCGGACCGATCTTTTTGTCGGCTCCAAGGCCGCGGCGATCGATTTTCCTCCATTTATATTACTGCTATTCGACAAACCGGTCTTCTCGCCCGACGTTATTTGC
Organism: Odontomachus brunneus; assembly: GCF_010583005.1. Classification (NCBI taxonomy): domain Eukaryota; kingdom Metazoa; phylum Arthropoda; class Insecta; order Hymenoptera; family Formicidae; genus Odontomachus; species Odontomachus brunneus. The sequence goes on from NW_022639599.1 coordinate 529,473, forward strand.
CGTCGATTTTCGACGCACTCGACAGAACCGCTCATCAGGAGAACGCGCGCCACGTTTTTCTTCTTCTAAGCTGACTCGAGACTCGAGTGGTCATATCACTCTCTGCACACGCCAGAACTATCTGTTTTACTCGTGAGCATACTTTTGCCTACACAACAAAAAATATCATTCTACCGCTAAGAAAAGCGATTACCCAGTTCACTTTTCTTTTCCCGAGGTTATCGAGGAAAAATGGTTATCTTCAATGAAGAATATTCTTTTAATAATAATCTCCAAATATACTATATATATAATACTTATATATATATATATATATATATATATATATATATGTGTGTGTGTGTGTGTGTGTGTAATTTGAACAAAAGCTTGTTATCACGTACTCAGAAGAGGGATCCCTCTATTTTCTTTACAAAAATATTATAAAATCTTATAGGAGGAGAAGGAGCAAATAAATCAAGCTTTTGCTTTAATTTAATATTCTTCGTTGAAATGTCAAACCTACTATAGGATACAGAATGTATTTGAAGAAAATGTGACGCTTATGATGAACTTGTGATAGAGATTTTATATACATTTATATGAAGAAGTATATATGGAAACTGACGAAATATTCGTAACATCTACTTGAATGCAGTGTATGTTTTTTCCGTATGTAAGTAAAACTTCTATGTTTCTAACCTCTTGCATAATCGTATTATCACAGTTTTTTTATTTCTTTAGTACGCAATAATAAACGTCCGCTCAGCGCAGCCGAAGCATTCCGTCAGAATCTACGTCATTCCGTGACAGTTGAATCGTGTAGCAAGTTCGCGATCGCGCCAATAGAATCGCATCGTAACAGTGGCTATGTTTATGAGATGAGCATTAAAATATAACGAGAATGGTAAAGTTATCGCTTAACCTCCAGCGATAAACGGTTTGTCTTGTTTTTCTTCTATTTTTCTCAAAGGAAGCGAAAATGCCTCATGGAGGAACTTCTCCAGTTAGCTCGCCGATATTACATAATCGGATTCGCCGTGAACACAGATCGCGCGGACGAAGAGATAAAAATGTGAGAAAAATGTTGAATGCAGGAAAAAGCGTTACGTGGCGCAGAGCGACACTTACGCTTTAATTCGCGCGGAGAATTTCCGCATCTCCATCCAGCCCGTGCAATTTTATTCCGGCGGCGCCCGCTCAGTCTCTATTTTCACGATCGAAATAATTCATCCAGGACGCATAATTCCTTTCCCCGGGGTCTCTCATCGATCGGCGTGCAAAATTAATATTGACAGCTCTCGCTTCATTGGTATCGTAATTAAGGTTACACATCCACGCATTTTCGGATGCTTGTATCATGGAAAAAGAGGCTCCCTCTCTCCGCTATATGTGATTAACATGCGCTCGTTAATTATAGATTTAGCGTTTACTTGGCGGAATTGAGATAACTGCAAAACAGCTTTGCCACTTGTCCGTATATCGATATCAGGACGACTGAGTTACCACACTGTGGCGATAAAGACCGGCAGTACGGCGATATCGGCGAGTCGAAAGTCTAATCGCGTACCGTGACTGTTGTATATTCTCACGAAACAATTTCCCGCTGTAGACAAATACGTAGAGTTTTCGTAAATAATTCAAGACATAGAACATAGAATTTGCTCCAGTTGAAATAAAGACAAAATGAAAAAGAGAAAGAGAGAGAGAGAGAGAGAGAGAGAGAGAGAGAGAGAGAGAGAGAGAGAGAGAGGGAGAGGGAGATCCTGTCACTGTGTTATGCATACTGCTACGACACAAATGCTACTTATTAACGTACACACCTCATTTTGTCTGTTGACTTTTTCGTACATTACGCAAAGTTCGTAAAAGTTATCGGCTGATAAAAGCAATCAAATCTTTCGAGTATTTTGAATGTAAGTGATGTCATTATCACTATATAATTATAGAACCGATTTGTACATTTATCATATACAGGATAAATGTCCTATCACTACCGCATTATCTCTTGAAGAAAAAAATCCTAATGCAAAAATGTCGAGGCTATAATACTTTTCAAATTATAAACGATTAAAGTTAACCAATTATATTGGCCAAAGTACACGCGCTCAGGTACACAGAGAGAACGATTTATTGATTTAAATAAATGTTTCTTTGGAATAGTCTGAACAAATTATTTAGTTGACACAACAAAAATATTTCTTCGGAAGCCGCAAATAAATATTTTTGTTGCTTCAAACAAAATTTTGTTTGATCAATCGAAAAATTCATTTGGACTATTCCAAAGAAGCGTTTATTTGATTCAACCAAATCCTTTTCTTTGTGTATGGTACAACACACAATGGTACAGGTGCATGTACATGAGTGAAAATTTGCATAAGATATGAAATTAGTTGTAAATCCCTGAAATAAACGTCAAATGTGTAACAGCTTACTGATTTTCATAAATGTATTGTGTGATATTTTATTCATAACATTTTGACGAGATTGTTATTATTTTCGTTTTATGTTTATTTAAATGATAGAAAAGGCAGATTATTATTACATACGTTGTTGTATATATAGAACTTCCGTATCAATATTTGGAAAAGGGACGACATGTGCATGCACCTGTACCATTGTGTGTTGTACCGTACTTGAGCGCGCGTACTTTAGCCAGTATAATTGGTTAACTTTAATAATTTATTGAAAAGTTAATTTGAAAGGTATTATAGCCTCTCCATTTTTATATTAGAATTTTCTTATTCAAATTACTTCAGGAATCCGCCCTTAAAAAATAATGCGCTAGTGGCGGGACACCCTGTATATTATATGTATATATAATCATCTGTACAGAATGTTGCAAAAGAAAAAAAAATATCGCAAAAGAAAAAACAAGTGCCGCATTAAGAATCTAATGGAGAAATTGAACGCGATAACGTTTGATTATCGAGAATTTCCGTTCGACACGGTTCAATATTGACGCACCGACCATTGCGAAATGTGAGAATGAGAACTTCATCGTCGATATGACGTTTCTTATCATATCAGTCAGGCAAAGAGATTCCAGGTAGCGTTCCATTCTTCAATCGTCGCCGTAGACTTCGCGCCTAGTAAGTTAAAAAAGAGGGACAAGAATCATTGCACTTCGGAACGCGGTGCTGAAAGAAAGCACGGCCGATGCGCGAGCTCATTCTGTTGCTCGTATCAACAAAACAATCTCTCACAGTACGTCGATAAAAATAGTGCTCTCCTGTCTGAACGGATGAAGGAGAAATCCTTGAAATTATGCGCCGTGATCTCGCAGCGGAATATTCGCGGATTCGATGTGCAGAAATGTGTCAGGCGAATGCGCCGCGGTATCCTGTGAAAACGATCTTTGTAACTTCACGGCGACGAAATTAGAGTCTCGCCTCGTGCCCGTGAATGAGATTGCAGTTCAACTTTGTCACGAGAGCTCAACATATCGATCACGCAAGGTGAAACCGCGACCAGTCGGATGATCCGCGACGCCGGAGCGATTCATGACGCGGTAGAAAATAGCATGCAGAAAATGCGGCGCATAATTTTCGATATTCTCTCCAATGTCCCTGTGCAAATACAATGAAATAATGCGAGAATTAAAGCTCGCTGCTTTGGGCGCGCGAAACCTTCACACCGATCGGCGCGTGTGTCGCGTGTAATTATCACGCCAAAGAGAGAATCGGCGGCACATGATCGGCGCTCGTCGCGACCGATTATAATGTTATATTAACACGAATCCCCTGTTGCAACGGATTATAACGCGTCGCCTGCCTGCTCTGTACGCGGACGTCGATCTCAATGGACGTGCGCCGGCGTTAACGACAGAATCGCTCGCGGCAATATTTATGCGTGTAATTATCCAAATCACACATCAATTCAGGAGTTCGTAAAATATACACGTCTATAACGAGTGTAAAAAAATATTAATTGGGACCTCAACGGGCGCGCATATTATGTGCGGGTCGCGTTAAAATACGAAACACCACAACGCAATTTTAATTGTTTTGTCTGGCAGGACCGCGATAATTATTATCTTTTGTAAGTTGCTCGAAATTTGTCGCGAACTGTACTAGAGGATGCACTTTGATCGGCGAATGACCATGTGGAAAATCGAAACGACAGCGGTGTGAGCGCACGTGAGAAAGAACTCGTGTAACTGATTTTCCGTTGTCTGTTCTGATTCTTACACGGAAAAAACCAAGTCCATTAGTGTAATTGAATTTTCTGTTGCTTGCGGGGACGAGATAAAAAACTCGATTGTAGAAACAGGAACATTTCTGTACACTGAGAAAAAAGATATGGATATACCACAAATAAATTCTCAAATATTTTTTCCCAGTGTAGGAAGCTTCTACTCAACCTATATTATTCTCAATTATTTCGATCGAGTTTTAATGCAGCTATATGTTCAGACGAATATTCTCGGTCACAGTAGCAGATATATTGTTTCTCGTCAGCGAATTTTTCGTCGCCCACATTCAGTTACACAAAATTTCTTTTCCGTGTGTAGGAGATTTCTGCATACAGAAAAATACACACTGCGTTCAAGTGAATGTTATTCGTCTCGAGTATTTTCTATGAGTTCATACATGTCAATACAGATATATATATATATATATATATATATATATATATATATAGATATGAATAATATAGATATATATATAAATATATATATAGATAATATAGATATATATAGAAAATATAGATATATATACCCAAGTAGGAATTTACTACTGATATCAAAGTGGCCCAGTACAGATTTATGGTAAACGTTACTGGCATAGTAGCAGATGCCAGAACGGGTTTAGTATTGGTGTGATACTGGGATGATAGAAAAGGGCCAGTATCAGAAAACAGTACTGTCATAGTATCGAAAATCAGTACTGTACCAGTATAAAAAATATATGGATTCCTAGCACTATTGGGGAAATACCTATTCCCAGTACTAGGTCAGTATTGATTCCTAATACCAATAGTATAACTTTTTTAATACTGGGTCAGTACCGAAAACGACAAACACTTTTCGGTAACGCCCCAGTACACGTACGGTACGATTATCCAGTACCTAACCTTAGTACAGAACTAGTACCAATAATACAGTTTTTTTATATTAGGTCCAGTATTGAGTTAGTACCAAATCTGGACATCCGCTTTTCGGTATCGACCCAGTATCGGGCCATTTTTCCGTACTGGCGGAACGTATACGATTCCTACTTGGGTATCTATCTATATCTATCGTAAGTTCATCACAAGTGTCACGTTTGTTCACCTTTACCAACTTTCTTTACTGTGAACTCTGGTAAGTTCGGCATCTCGGTCAAGAATGTATGAAATTAAAATGAAAATTTGATTTGCTCACTTTATATAGAGTCGAGGCAACCTTCTTCTCGGTAAAGTTTCGCAATATTCTTGTAAAGAGAATAAATTCTTCTCTCGAGTGCATGATAATGAGCTTACTTCAAATTTGCGACGAGTACGTTTTAAGACTATCATCAAATCTTCGTTGAAGATAACCATTATTTGGAAGCAAACTGAGTAACTTTCTTAGCAACAGAACAATATTTTCTTATGAGTATGCAGTTAATCGTTCTCAGTTATCTTAAGTGAGTCACATAACGCAGCCGAACATTCCAATAATTATTTTCGGTCGCGATAACAGAGACATCGTTTCTACTCACCGAGTTTTCATATGATTCTCATTCTGTTACACGAACCGAAATTTTTTCCGTGCACAAGCAACGAGCCTCGTTGGGAACATATTCGAAAAATCTGCCGGTACTTTTGTGCAGTAATTGTTTTCGCGTTTACTTTAATCGCACTTTTGTTCTCCACCTCTACCTCCAGCGTTTTTCGTGTTTTCTTGTTTTTTTCTTCTTCTTTTCGACGCGGTTAATCCGGCGAAAAACAGAGTTTTTGCATTAACCTACCGGTCCGTATGACAAAACCGCGGAGTTAAAAAGTAAATTGGATTCTACTTTTACCTCGTTAAAGTGTAAGCCGAAGGTGAAGGGACCATTTCGGTACTCGAGTTAAGGTCGATGGCCCGAAGTTATAGAGTCGTTTATTCGCGGTATGGAAACGCCACTGCCACTTCCATTGACGATCACGAAACACGAGGCGAATCATTATGTCACAGAGGAGTTTCGCTCGCACGCAATCTAACCCAGAAATGGCATTTCGAAATAGCTGCGTCGCATAAAGCGCTCATTAACGTGCGAGCTAAAATTTCATACGGCTAACTAACAAATAGCTCTCCACTCGCGAAACTTCCGTCGCGTCTCGCTTAACTTCGTCGAACGTCGTTCATACACTCTCCCACCTGATCGCGCATTCGTCATCAACAATCAAACGCCACTTCCGCCGTAATAGAAAAGAACACGGGTATTCACATTCAGTGTCTTACATTTAGCATAAGTTATTTCTGATTTATTCGTCTCGTGTCACAGCCGTTTTAACCTTGCACACGCGAATCAAATCAGACAAAATATATTTAACTCCAAATATGATCGGCAAAAACGTTAGCCTGTATTTTTGTCGATATTTAAATATTTCAACTTGTAGCTGGGATTTATTTAAAAATTCCTCGTTATGAGCATGTTCAAGCACTCAGACATTTGTTTCGCCGGCGTGCAAACTATATCACATTTTCTCTCCCGCTATTTTATGCGCACACATATTAATAGTGCTTCTAATGCATCAACACACACATGAACACACGAGCACACACATATATACATCTCTGAATGAATTTTAAATGGATTTATATTACGTTTGCAGGTGTCTCTCTATAATGAATTTAGGTCGCAAAAATAGACCGGCTGAAAATACTTCGATAATAATGACCTTTAAATAGAGCGTGTTATTTTTACGATATAACAACATGGCGTATCTCGATAACGTATCATACCAATGTATGGGCGTTGATCGATGAGGATCTTCTTCGACCGAAACAATCGGCAAGTCAGTAATCGAAATAATCAGTCATCATATGACAAGAATCACAAATAATTACGTACGACGATATTAATGATTAAAATCGAATTCTAATGTACGATGTAACTCTGCACCGATTAATATTAATTAATTTGATCAGTTGCTTAAATTACTGCTGACTCTTGTTACGTGACGGTCGATTAATTCTAATGACAGTTTCGCGGATTATATTAGTTCAATGACAACCTTTTCATCCGTTAATGCTCAACACTGTCCCGAGCAAGTGCTCTCTTCGAACGGCCGCGCATCACGTGCACCAATTATGGACCGAAATTCTATTTCGGTACTCGATTTGCTCTCTCCACCACTTGTTAATCGCGCGTCGACCGAAGATCGCGTCGCGAAAACAGAGCCGAGACATTCGCACCGTCGGAGTGCTGGCTTACCTGCACGAAAATCGGCCGGCATGACGGCGCAGCTTGGCTGACCCGCGAAGTCACAACACCACAGAGCACAAATGTGTGTGTCCCGACGCTGGAACTTCCGATTATAGACGGCCGGGACGACCGGAGGAACCACCACTAGCGGAGAGAAAGAGAGAGAGACCCGCACACTCCGTCTGGCAGCCTCCTTATGAACGAGAGTCCCGAACGTAAGTCCCCGCGTCTATCTCGCGGGGGACACGTGGCCACTCTTCGCGATGTAACGCGCGCGACTTACACGCGCGCGTAACCGCGCTCTCTACCTCGGTTTCTCGCTGTGGTCGCCGCTGTGCTCACGCGCGCACACACACGTCAAAGTCAGGTGGGGATGCTAATTTCAGAAAAGCAGACTCTCGCGCGGGAAATAGCGGCGCTACCGTATATCGCCGTGTTGTTTGTATCGCGCCTCGTGTGTCTGCCGCCAGGAAGAAGTCCGCCGAAGTCGCTTGCGATCGTCCCGCTTTCACGGAACGTGTGTACCCTCGGCCGTGCTGCTCTCCTGTAAGGACGTCTCGCCGTGGCACGATCCGAAGCGAGCTTCTAGCTCGCGTCAACGCGATGTGACTCCAAACAAACAATCGCACCGCGATGAGACACCGCAATGAGAGGTGATCGCGCCTCGACCTCCGTGATTCGATTTGTGCAAATGTCTCTTCCAGGAATGTGGACCGCCGACTCGTGGATGATACTAATTTTGGAACGGGGAATTTATAGGCGCGTCTCGCGACAAGTGGCATTCTGGACCAGCGCTATTTTTATATGCCGCTGCCGCGCAATATGAACACGTCGAAACCGTTCCGATTTTCAAGGTCCAATTGTACGTAGAGAATTGTCAGCGTGCGTTTTTCGCTTCTATATATACGACAGGTGGAAATATTCTCGGGTCTGACATTTCGCGACACGTCGGTGCGCTCTCGTTAGTCGAATGGGATTTATCAGCGAGCGAGTCAGACATTCGTCCCGAAAGTAATTTCGCTCTCGAGGAGTCGCTTCGTACGAGAGCGCGTACGCACTTCGCTGTGCGCGTGCACTCGCATTAGAGGGGGGCGTGACAGAGGAGTGAAGCACAGAACTCATTAAAACGTCGTATCGAATTTATTTAATTCGGAGCCGCATCTCCCATTGCAGTTCGGGAACTCGTACACACTGCTGCGCGCTACACACGACGCTCGTGTAATGCCGAAATTCGATCTTACGCTCCCCACTGTCGTCATTCGCGCGCAAACGAACCCCGCGTAGACCGAAATCTACCGCGCATTTTCGCGCGCTTGGGTTCTCAAAGTTATTGTTACCTACGCGCTGTGGAGTACGGGCTGGGGAAGGGGGAGGGGAGAGAGGGGAGGCGGCGGGTTCTATCTTATATTTACATATACACTAAGCCGCGAATGTAATTGCAATCGGGTACACGTGTAGACGCTCGCTCGCTCGCACGCACGCACAGACACACACCGAGCACAATTAAAACTTTAGCGCACGCGCGCGACGGCGATGGAGGTAATTTCCTGAATTCGTCGGGACTAATTCCGTTATTTCGAATTTCGTCGCAGCAGGGATAAGAGAGGGCCGCTCCGCGTTATGCTCCGCGAGAGCAGCCACCTCGCAACGTCGGCCTTAACGAGCTGCATCGCGTACATGCGCGATATAACGGTGGGCGAATTTAGTAGAACGCGCGGACCGGCCGAGGGTCTGTAACCCATAAATTCGCTAATAATTAATAAAAAGCGCGGCGAGATGCAGCTGCAGCGGCGAGATGCAGCTGCAGCGGCGCATAATGCATGTGAGATTTTTTTTTCGCGCGCTTCGCGCTACAAAAAGAGCAAGTGAATAGGAAGCGGGATAAATCCGCGGTGCCTGTGTGTGCGCGAGACGTACGTTCGTATATGCATGTTTAACACCGCTAACGTCGCTCGCGCGATCGCAACCGCGGGAAACTCGCGGTACAGTTTCCTCGCGACTGCAGAAGCAGCACAAGTAAAGGATAGCGGCGAGGGAACGCGGGGAGAAAGAAGGAATAATGTTGCGATTAAAAGCGGAGATTTAACCAATCGGGGGGAGGGGG
>NW_022639599.1:539008-556073 GCF_010583005.1 Odontomachus brunneus
GGGGGGGGGGAGAGGGAGAGGAACTGCGCGAAGGAATCAGCACGACAACTATTGAAACAAGAATTACAATTGGAAATGAGCGTGAGAGAAATACATTGCATAAGAAGGGTAGCACTTGTAGAGACAAGAGAGCAATGGCGTAGCGAACAAACGTATAAACTGAAAGGAAATAAACTGTTCGCACGGAGAGAATGATCTGACAAAGGAGGAGAGAGACATTGCAGGAAAGAGAAATTGTAGAAATGGTAAGAGCAGGGAGGAGAAGCTGGATCGTAAGGGGAGGTCGGATGGAGGGCACACTGTGAGCAAAATAACAGAACACTTTGCATGGAAAGATACAGAATGCTTAAAAGAGACAAATTTTTGGAAGCCAACGCTACTCCGTAAATTTCTACCTTAAACTGTGCGGCTGGACAGTACTTTGAATAAACTCCTGACGTAAAGATTTCAAACGCAAAATACAATTTTCACAAACCTGCATTTGTCGGACGAAATGTTCAGGAGTATTTATTTATTACATAATTATTATATTAGGTATAATTATAATTATTTCGTAAACCATTTGAAACGCTGTCTCGCGCATGTTTTCCACTTGGGGATAAATATCCCAATGCACAGAACGCTTTTTAATTTGTATTTTGCATTTTGCTCTCTCTCTCTCTCTCTCTCTCTCTCTCTCTCTCTCTCTTTTTCTCTTGAAATGTAGTTCCACGATATTCTGCCCAGCCGTGATACGGACATACACACTAAGATAAACAAAAGATAATTATCATAACACACACGAATGCGAATGCGGAATTTTGCGTCTACCGCGTGCAAGCGAACAGAGGCAGTACGCCTTACAACATTCCATTCTGTAAGAGTGTTACGTCGCATTTTTGTACAAAAATCCGTCAGATCAGTCTATAGTCGAGAAGTCCTCGCTGCGTGGCAGTCGCGATCCTTCTCGGGCCGCAGGATGCTCGAATGAGACGTTTCCGAGCGCCTTGGAAGTAAAAATCCGTAAAGTTCGATGCCTGTCCGATCTGCTTCCGTTGCTCTGCACGAGAGAGTTTCCGCCGGAACTTTCACAACGTCCTCTCTTTTTCAACCAAGGAAAATACCAGCGCGATCAGGATTTCTCGTTCAATTTGTGAGCCACCGACAACCGGAATGCAATTTCGCTCGCTGAAAGAGGAAACGCACGATGTAAGTTCGATTCGAGGATCTCCCGGTAAATGTGACGTTACGTCGCACAGAAATATCCGAGGAGATTTTCGGGGGGTGGGAGCGGAACGAACGAAGACTGATAGGACTATCGCGTAATAGAACGAGATTAAAAAATTTCGATAAATTCGTGATAGCCGCAGAACGCAGATGAACATTCGACGAGAAAAGATCATTGCGTTATATTGAATCATTTGTGGTATCGCGTGCCGACTATAACTGACAATCAAACGAGAAACAAGTAATAAATGAGTGAGGACTGAGAAACTCATATCAAAAAGATATTATTTTACACGCTTCTGAAAAGCTATTTAGCTAAGAAAAAAGTGGAAATACACGGCGTGACATCGGGAATATTTTTTTGCTTATTAGATGATTCGTTGCTTCGAGGCAAACAATCGCCAGAGACTTTGTAGAGCTGTCATTGTGTGAGAATAACCACGTAATGCGTGATGTGTGCCGCGGCGTGACATAACGTCTGACTAACGTCTGAAAAACGCGTATACGTACAATTTCGTCTACGTCTCGATGCCGTTCAAAGTGTTCGTGTCTTGCATAGAGTCGTTCCGCTTCCTCTTGGACGAAAACACGCAACGGTAGATCGAGGACGCTATGATGGAGCCTAAAAGCGGACCGACCCAGTACACCCAGTGGTTGGTCCAGTAGCCGTTCCAGGCGGCAGGTGCGAATACCCTGGCGGGGTTGAGGCCGCAGCCGGTAAAAGGTATAAAGGCAAGGCATAGCATCGTGATACAGAGGCCGAACTTGAGCGAGAGCGAGTCAGCCTTGTGTGAGTTCTGCGGGTCCCAAACCGCGCAGGTGAAAAATATAAGTATTGCTGTCGCTAAAATCTCAGCCGCGACTCCAGCCACGGGTGTCATATTCGCACTCGCATTGAGATTCAGTGTGCAGAAGGATGCGTTGTCTGCTAACTGGTTGGCGCGTAGAAACCCCGTTGGCGTTAGCATCTGTAATTAATATTATATATATATATATATATATAGAAGTTAACTCGCTGTGTATTTGCGCCGGACAATGACGATCAACTAATCCGAGATACACGAGCCGTCAATAATGCCCTCCAGTTTAGGTCTGGATACTTTCTGGCCGAACGCGTCGTGTCTACGTAGATATTTGTGCATGCCGTCCCTCGGACAGGGCCGATTTTGCTGCCATGCCTCTGACAGTTTGACAGTGGCAAATGTTTGGAAATGTGTGTGTTTTCGGAAAATTAAACCCTACTCTCTAAATTTCTCAGAATGAAATCTCATTTAAAACGAATGGAAAGTGGCAGTATTTTCACACACATATACACACACATACTCGAGTTAACAGTGGAAATGAGTCGTCATATTTTAGACGGGTACTAGGCCATTTAGTTTTTGAAAAATACACAAAAAATTGCCTATATCTGTATAGCTATATATAATAACTGTCTATAAAAATCCTATATTGCTAAAATCAGCAGAGACTAAATTTTTAGTTTCTTAAATAAAGGAATCCTAATTACATTGCCTATAAAAATTTCACGATTTTTTATGCTCACTAGTTAATATATTGATTTTTCAAAAATGATGCACTTCTACCCTTTTTGAACACAGCTACATTTTTATCATTATTTTTACCATTTGTGTACATCTATCATATTTCATAAGAACTAAATCAACTCGAATTCGAGCAACTCGGCCGCCACTCTATCTTTCGAATGAAATTTCCTTGCAAGAAATTTGGAGAGTCGCGAGATAAATAACGCAGCTTTACGCGGTATTGAATTAATCAGTAAGAGAAGGTAGTTTCAGATTCTTTGCAGACACAATGCGACAGCCTGAAAATGCGGGATCAGAACCATGAGAGGCATCATCGATGTCTTCTACATCAGTCGAATCGATGTTTTTCATCGTGAAGAAGTGTTTCTATTCGCATCGCCCGCAAGAGATGATTGAGAGCGGCTTGAAATTCTGTTATGGCGATAACATTAGAAAATCGCGAGTGTTTGGACGTCACAAATCAGAAATAAATTAATCTCTCATTGCTGAGATTGAGCGGGTGGCCGCGCCGCGAATCGCGGTAAATCTTAAAGATTCGGACGTGCGATTTCTGATAACGCGTTGCGTAAGCGATGTATCGATGTCCGCCGCGCCGACATAATTCTCGCCCGGGTGTGACCACCAAAATATAATGCAGACATATTTTGCAATTTATAAGCGAATAAGTATTCATTGACCTTTAGCAGGCCGTAACCTATCAGACAACCCAAAAATTGTGCAATCATGTAGACTCCTGCGATCGGCAGGGACTTGTCGCCGAGGATCACAGCCGCTACTGTAACAACCGGATTAAGATGAGCCCCGCTGATGTGACCGACGCACTGGAAAAGAGAAAAAAAATCAAGAAAAGAATAGCTCAAAATAAGATAATCTAAATCGACGATGAAGTTTCGGGAACAACAAAAGACGTTTATTATCGAAACACCCGCGTTTACGTGTTATTCGAAACTCGTACGTATAAGATAATTATTCCTTTTCGATGAGAGAGACAGAGAGTGAGAGAACGACGTGGGTGTGCAAATATAAAATTTGAATATACATAAAACGACTTTAGCGCAACGTATATTTATAAAATATATGCCGAGCACATAAAATCGAAATTATATTGCAATAATATGGGCGATTTAACGCATCGATAATTTATCGTGAATTAATATCAAGCAAATATCGAAGGATTAATATCGCTTGGTAAATTGGCTCGTCGAGAACGATTACATCTGTAAATACCTCTATAGCGACCATGATGGCCAAGCCAAAGGTGAGGGAAATTTGTAAGGTCGACGGTATTGTTCCCATAGTGCCAATACCTCCCATGCATCCCACGAATACCAGCAACGCCGTGCCGACCACTTCTCCCAAAGCGGCCAAGAACGTGTCCCACAACGTGGCGTCCACCTTCAAGAGTTTCTTCAGCCCTGAAAGACGCATGCTTCCGTGTTTAATTTATCTTGATCCATGACGTCGGCGACGTCGTTGTATTTATCGTCACTATGATAAATGTACGAGCGATTAACATTCAGTTCCGCCTAACCTTTTAGCTCTGCGACGCGCTCAAACCGTACGCCACGTGGTGTACTACGCGATACTTGTTCGTCTATTTCTGAGGCGCGCCAACTGAAATCAGGCCGCACGAATAGTTCGCGCATTTCGATGTAGTCCAAGACATTTACTCACGAATCACTTTCTTGAAGGCAAAGTTGAAGGAACAAGTACGTGTTCCGATGTACTGTCATTATTGAAAATCTACAACGTATATATCGTAAATTATAAAGTTTCAATACTGTTAACACATTTCGGAACGTGGCGTAAAAAACGCGTCTCTTGGTATTTGTCCACCCGAAAAAATATAATTTTATCCTCAGCAGAACGCTCATAGTCTCAGGAGGATTCTTCTTAAAGACCAAAAGTAAAATATTCTTAACGTCAAACAAGAAAAAATTCTAGTTGTAAGGTACCATTTTCTCGTATTCTAAGCGGAAACTTTGAGCGAAAGAATATTTCTCCTCTGATGAAGAGAAATAATATTCTGTCTAAAATATTTCCCTCGGAGAAAAATTCTCTTGAGGCCAAGAGAAAATTCCCCTGAGGGTGTGATCATGTGTTTTGGCTGTTGATTTTATTTTGTTACTATAGCAGGTAGTATAGTATATCCGACGATGTACACATCACAGTTCAATAAGAAAATAGGAGATATTTACTAGGTGTACATATTTGTCTGTCGTACACATTCATTGATATGTAGGGGCGAATACATACACTAGGATTCATAAATGCCTTTACACTTCCGGTACCTGAAGAATTGGATTTTTTCGATCTGGCGCATCTTTTCTCAGTAAACGTGAATCGTGATTGTTAGTTATTGAAAGAACCAACAACTAACTAACAATCACGATTCGTGTTTACTGAGAAACGATGCGTCACATCGAAAAAGTCCAATTCTCCAGATACCGAAAGTGTAAAGGCATTAATGAATCCTAGTGTACAACTTTCGTAAATGAGAGCGACCACTCTCCCAGGGCGTACATGTTTTTCGCAGATAAAGGGTAAGTGGATGTGAGCACTTCGCAGTCATCTCCGACAAGAGTCACATGTGTCGAACTTTTACGTCCACCTCGCTCGTGCATCGGGACGTGAATTGTTTGTACGCGCGGATTACGCTACTTGTCACAGCTTATAATAACTTCTGTCGTTCCTATGAGATATAAATTAACGAGTCGCGGTGCTCGAGAGCGGCAGAAAGCTGCGCGGAAGCGAGACTCTACGCGAATAATTTACGAATGTCGCGAGAGGAATGGGAAAAATAAAATACAGCTTTGTGTTATGGCTTAGCAGGCATCGCGCGGCGAGTGCATCGTCCCCTCTGTCGTGCTTTTGTGAAAAAGTATGAAAACTTGCGCTCTCTCATTATACCGACGGTCTCAGTACACGTGCCCGGCACAGCAGCGTATTTAATTAAAAGGCAACTATTGCACAAACGGACAGTCCAACGGAGAGGTATACATTTTTATTCCTGCACATTAAACGGGCCGAAGCCGCTGAATGTATAATCGAGTGAAGTCAAGAGGCGAAGTCTCGTCCGTGGAATATAACCGTGAAACGACGCTTCGTTTCTCGAGAGATAAATATATAACGGCAATACACAAACGTATTCAAATAGACGGCTACGACACGAGTGCAAGGCTCTTTTGAATCATTCACGTAAGCGATACAAAAAGTTACTCAATACATATTTTTTTCAAGAACGCATCCTTGTAAGATTTCAGGGAGGGAGGCAAAGAAATGATCTTACTAACATTTATTTATCATTTTGTTGATTTATTAACTTTGTGTTTTTGACGACATGAGCGTATACAGTAGGCTGCAAAACGACTTCGACATCACGAAGTTGGAAACTCGCCAAACTGTCAAAATTTAGGGTCGCTGTTGACAGGTTTGACCGATAATTGTACCATTAATTATTAGTTTTATTACTCTTAATTATATTTTTTCTCATCAATTGTATTGTTATCGTAATTTCGTCGTAAATGTTTCCTAATTTGAACGGTTCGACATACGAGCTTTCAGTTTCATCGGGTTTAAATCGTTTTGCAAACCACTGACGAAGAAGAAAAAGAGTGAAAAAGAGTCGTATAGGTTGGACATTGCTTCCTTACATTTTCTCCTACAATCCCTTCTCTGTCGAGGTTTCATTTAGAAGAGCATCGGTCGTTGCTCTCAGAGTAAATCCTCCAAAAGTCTAAGAGCGCTCAGCGCGCGCGCGGAAGGACGTTTTTGAATCGACAGGTAGGATAACTTGGGCCGCCACTTTGCCGTGAACTTTCGAGTGGAAACTTTGTTCGCGTCGAACGCCATTACCACTGCTATAAACCCACGGAGGTATGGGTCAACGTTGAATTTACATGAAAGCATCGGTAAAGTTGCGCGCATCGATGTTCCAGCCACGGCCACGTTGTCAGAGAGTCACGCTGGACTTCGAGAAGTATCCCCCGTCGATTATTAAACGCCCCCCTCCCTCCCTCGCTTCTGACTGCAATCCCATCCCGACGGGGGTGACACAATTTTCTCGCCCGTGTCCGTGAAATTTTCTCGATGTAATTCGCGCGGCAGCTCGTACGTGAAATTCGCCGCGGGAGCTTTGAAGTTCCCGCTCTCGAGGAAGCCGAAACTGTTGCGAAGTGGAAGTGAACTACGGTTTTACAGCGGCTAAATTAAAACACGCCCCCCTTTAAGCAAACTTAGTGTCGCGGCGCCCGTCATTCTCGCGTTATTGCGCGTTGCTCGCACAGAAATCACGCCGGTTTATTTCGCCCTCGCGTTATTCCAGCGCGACTCTCCGCAACGCGAAAATCACGTTATTGCACTCGCGCCGGACACGAGATCTTTCCTTTTCTCTTTCTTTCTTTTTTTTTTCTGTTTCCTTCTGTTGGAGCGCGCGCGACGTCGCAACGCCAATACGAGGAGTGTACCGGCGCCGCTTATCGCGCGCATATTGAGTAACAATCTCCCAGGTCAACGTTACGTATCTCAGACACCGATGGAAAAGAAGTATATTATTGATGAGAGAGCGAGTATAATCGCTCGCAAAAGTCGGAGGTCACGGCTTTCTGTGACATATGTCCTTGTATGTATATGTGTATATGTGCGTATGTTACATCGATAATTTTGCAAACTACTTAACAACCCGTTATTATTAGAGCGCCCGCACGCCGGTCGTCGATGAATATCGAATTTCGCGGTTGAAATGAAACAGCCGCGTCAGTCGCTTATTCTAGGCTAACAGTCATTAAAAATACGAATCACCAGCAGCAATTCGTGCAATTATTATCGCCGTTCGCGCTATTATCGCACCCCACCACCGCCGCGATAATTATACTCTCGTGTGCCGTCCAGCACTTCCTTCGCATCTAGCCGTTTTTGTAAACGCGCGAGACGCTCGGAAATGGTTTCACCTCTTTCTACATCTTACACGCGCGGGATATATATTTTAGGCCGAAGGGCGCGAGATGAAGTCAACGAAAGATCGGAATGTCTCGAAGTCCCGACCAGCAAGGTCCGGCCACCCGGATTAAGATTTAAACATCACGTCCACGCTCCACCATCTGCGTTCCGGCTCTTGTACGTGCCTTCGTTCGTTCGTTTCACACTTCTCTCCCCCATCTGATTCGCTATTCCGTCTCTCGCGGGCGAGAAAAGAGGGGGTAAGCGCGCGTTAAGCGACAGTCGTCGCGTTTTCGCAGCATTTCGCGCGTCCACGTGTGTGCACGTGTGTATATGCGTGTGATACTGCGTTTCCTAACGGCTTATTCGCAAATCTGCCGTGCGCGCGCAATCCCCCCGACCGCTGTTCATACGATATTCATAACTTCGCGCACGGATGTCAATATACTTCGGGTTTAATCGCGCTTATACATATACATATCCGCCCGCGCCTCCTGGACCATGCATACGGATGCCGAAGCACGTTTGCCCTAGAATTATGGCCGAGTTCTCGTGATTAACCGTGTGTCGCGCGGATATAATTAGAAGCGAGCACGTGTCATGTACGGTTTCCATTAACGACTGTGACACACACACATACACATACGTGCACGCATGCACGCACACATACACACACGGGACCGATAGCGATCAGTCATTGACATTTGCGGATTAGCTGGATTCCGCGCGAGTTGACGGAAACGTAATCCGACGAGTCGTGCTTGTTTCCCGCGAGAAAGGCAGAGAACGACTTGGGGAATCGGAAGAGTTTCGATACATTTTCGCGGCGAGTTTCCCGCCCCAACCGCAATTGCGGTCCGTTTTTTCGTCGCTTTCCCTCTGTACACTCTGCCTTTGTTCGCCTAGCCGGATGCGGCGAAACATATTCTCGTTTTGTTTTCGTGCTTTGTCCTCCCGCGGGGAGGCCACATTTCGGAGGAAACAATTCTACGCGTCCGTAAGTACTGACCAGGTGATTGTTCGAACTGTGAAGAAATTAGAACATGCGACTTTACGAGTTCCCGTAACGTTTCGCTAATTTATTTCACCGCTTAATGATCCGATAGGTCGTAAAGATCGCGCTGGCGGAATAAAGTGTAGAAAGCCATTGCGCTCGCGCGTGCGTGGTAACGCACGCCGTGTGTGTGTGTGTGTGTGTATGTGTGTGTATGTATGTGTGTGCGCGGTGCAGAAACTTATGGGAAAAAAATACGCGCGCGCGATCGTAGATCAGGCTCGATGCGGAATGTCTGACGACGTAAATCATCCGAGCAGATCTCACCCGAGATCCGCGGAAATGCATCCTCTCGCTGCGGACGTCAAGTTCCGCAAGTGACTCGGATACGACGATATCTCTAATCGCTAATTAAATACCAAATCGCGGAGAATGGAGGCAGGGCTGCCGGTAATTAGCAAGAAAGCGCCAGAACGTAATTACGGATCGCGAAAGTAATCAACAATTACGCGCGTCCGGTGAAATGTCCTCCGCTTTTGTACACTTCGCCCTCTATACTTTCTTGCGTTTTTTTCTTTTCTTTTTCTCTTCTCGAAATGAGCCAAGTCTACCTTGAACAAGCCGTAATTCGCGACTAGATCTGGGACGGTGTTCCACTCGTAATTTCGCTCGCTGTGATACGAAGATTCTCGCTCGAAGAGATTCTCAGACGGAGAAAATGTTGTAGTGAAAATCACAAGAAAACTTTTGTGATTCTGGATCATACAGAGTTATGATTGGAATTACTATATTTCTTGACAACCGTCAAGGTAAACCGCGCAATTATTGACATTCCCCTAATTATTGACAATCACTGACACTCTCTCGAAGAATCTGGCTTTTCTTAACCCAACCAGCGGCATTTATGTGCTGTTTCAGTTGTGACAATCTTTTTTGGAACACTATACAGTGCAGGCAAGAAGCTCAACTGCGATTCTAGTCGCATGAAACACCTGATTTTTCTAGAGTCGATGATTAAGGGAGTCGCCAATAATTGTGTGCTTTCTGCTACATGATTGTAATTACTTGAATATCTTTTTTCTACACTGTATATCAGGTAAATTGTCGAATTTACTATTTCTCTACACGGAAAAATATAATTTGCTGCAGCAGCAAACTAATTTGCTACATATGGACAGTCAAATATAATTCGCTGTGTTAGCTATTTTTTCTTCACTGCAGGAACTTATTTTCTTGCTATGATAACAAGAAAGTCTGCTTCTACAACAAGAAAAGTGGCTAACGTAGCAAATTTGCTACAGATGGACAACTAAACATAATTTACTACTTTAGCTACTTTTTTGTTGCAGGAGCAGATTTTCTTGTTATCATAGCAAGGAAAAAATGGCTAATACAGCAAATTATATTTGTCCATAGCAGATCTTTTTTTTCCGTGTAGTAATTTATATGTTATAATATCAAGTCCAGTGTATTATAAAAAAATATTGAAAAAGGAAGTATAATTTCGACGTAATTTACTGCGATATTTTCTCCGTACACATGTATGCATTATAAGCATACGTTTGGAAACGCGACAGCGACTCCACGAATCACCTTGGCGAGTAGGATTCCGCTCGGGAATCCGTCGCGAAACCACAAGTTTTACAATGACCTAGCAGAAAAGTCGAGGTGGGAAAAGAGAGAGGGAGGGATTTGGCGGAACGTGTCGCCGATGTCGATGCAGTTTTTTCCATCGATGCACCATCTACGGTGCCTGTCGTACAAGCATGAATTAATGCCTCGCTTTAACGTCTGCAAAGTTCACATCGACGTACCGACCAGCATGTCTGATTTTACCAGCCATCGATAGTCCACGTCGAAGACGGGCAGGGATCTGCCGTATCGTGACTCGTGGCGAATTGATGCGGTAACAATATATATTTCGCGCACGTACATCGGAAAGTTGCACACATCTGCGCAATGAAAAAACACAAGGGAGAACTCCCGCGCGAGTTAATACGACCACCTAGACACGCGGTATATTTCGAGCTATAATATTCCACCCTGCGCTTTTTAGCACTGGCGAATTTCGCGGTGTATTGTTCCGCGATCGTTATGCCCAAAAATCGAGCAAGTCGGTGCGAATAAATTCCGTCCGTTTCCCTCGCGTGTTGCGAGAGAAAAAGAGAGGGGAAAAATGGGTTTACGACGGCGAAATTGGCAGCGTCATACGGATTTTTCTTTCGCCTCTCGCGAAAAGCGAATTTCTACGTGTCTCGAAGTATTGCGGACGCGAGCTTGCGCAACTCGCGTCGCGTAGATTTGCCTAATTAGTAGATCCCATGACACCTTTAATTCGTTAGCTTCTCGCCACGCGCTTTTTAATCAAGCAGTCGTACACGGACGGAGAGTGCGCCTCGATAACTCGCAATGTAGAGAGATAGCAGAGGGAATTCCCGACGCGACCGCGATCCCTCGGCGATCCTTAATAGCGGCGATCCGCGCGGTGAAATTTTCATAAATCAGCGCGCGCGCGCGCGCCGAAAGGGTAGAAAGCCAGTTTTTGCGTCGAGCCGCGATGCAGCGCGCGATAGATCGACAATGAAGTGATCGCTTCGCGCACATAATTCCACGCGAAATTCACGCGTGCGGTTTTCCAGAGAAAAATCCGCGAGAGATCGCCGATTTCGCTCCAGCCGCGTTTCCCGACGGCGCGCACATGTGTGCGTGTATCGCGACAGACATCGATGACCGGAGGCTTGTACAAGCCTCATATAATATTTGCACAGTCGTCTCGCAATCGATAATATTATGATAAGATAAAGAAAATGGATTATCGACTCTGCCGCGAATATGGAGCGCGTAAAAATACCGGTGTTTTGAATTAAACAACGTAACGTGCTTTCGAAAGCGCACTGCGAGGGGACTGCGTCGATTGCTCCCTCGCGACCTAGGTTAAAACATTGACGTTAGTCATCTCATGTCACGCTCCGTCTGTCAGTCTTTGACAACGTCACTGGCGCTGTCCTTCCATCCAGGTATCCTTGCCCCGTGGCGATGATAAGCGGTGGTCTTCGCCTATTCAAGCCGGCAGTTGCATATACGCTACTATTAATTAGCCGTTAATTAGCCGATTACACACAAACCCGCAGCCGGCCATCGGGCGAAGTTATGCGCGAGATCGCCGCGGCCGTGGCGTAATTACAATTTGTAATGCGCTTATCATAATTCAGCAATTAGGATGGGCATGGCGTTTTACCAATTAGTATAATTAGCTTTCGAATTTGCCTACTAACAGTACCTGTTGAACTTTTGCCGCGGGGAGAAGTCTCGCCGATCGCGACAATTAGATATACAAAGTTCCCTGACACGGGAATAACGTATTTATTCGAAGCAATGCGCGAACGTGACGTCGCGTTGCGTGCGTGCTCGCGCATTCGTTGTTATTGCGTGTGAAAGTACTGCAAAATCTGACCAAGTAACATTTGCTAATCGGTCGGTCGGTCGATCGGCGATGAGAGTGTCCCGAGCGGTTGCATAATACGTAATACGCGTCCGAATCGTGTAACGCGCGTTTACACGGCGTTACAAACGCTGTTAATCCGCCGCGCAAACCGAGGCGCACTTGCGTGGTGTGTACGTATCCGCGCGCGATCCGCGATATCCTGTCCGTCCATCCATCCGTCCGTCTGCCCGTCCGTCCCTCTATCCGTCCGCCTGTGAAATACGACGAGAACGATATCGTAACAGGTCGCGTGAAATACGACCGACCGCGTGATGTACAACGATCTGTCGTTACGCTTTGATACGATCTTCCTGTGGCTCGGCCAATCCGCCGTGTATCGAGCGAATTTAATTTTCCACGAGCCGCTTTTTTTCGCGAGCTTCGAAAAATTCCGGTTGGGAGAACGATCCGGGTCGCGCGACTTTCGGGATACGAGCAGCCCGTATCCGGAGAGAATAATTAATTGATCTCTTGGGTTAATCCAGGTCACAAATATTTAACAAAATAATTCTTAAAATTGGTTTCTTCCACTGCACCCACTGCAGGAAATGTAACTTCATTCTCAGCGGAATCCTCTGAATCCTAAAAGATTTACTCTTACATATGACCACTCAAGAGAATTCTTCTAAAACCAACAGGAAAATATTCTTAAAGTTGGAGGAATTTCTTCTTTTATATTCACAGTACAAACCTTATTATCTTAATAGAAATCCCTTCTGATAAAAGGATGCATTTTGCTGCAAGTAAACATGTATCTCTTGATTCAAAAGCGAAAAAGGTTGGAATATCTAATAGATTTACGATTAATGCACCCAAGAAATATAATCTTATCTTTAGCGAAATTATCTTATATGTAGCATTTATGTAATTATCTTATATGCACAACATTCTTAAAGTTAAAGGAATTTTATTTTTTATATTCTTAGTACACAAGTCTTAATAGAAGTTCCTAATGGAAATCTCTTCCGGTGAGAGGACATTCTGCTCCAAGTGGACATATTCTTTTTCATCAAAAAGGAAAAATGATTAAAATAATATCTGACTAGATTTCCGATCAATATAGCTCACTTTATTAGAATATTCTTTCCGCAAAAGTTCTAGCTTAGAATACGACATTGCAAGAAGTAGCACCTTGCAATTAGAGTTTTTTTTATGTGTAAATAAAGTGAATGTGTTGGAGAGACGTAATTCTAAGACAATCCATTTACCTTCTAGAATTTTATCACCAATAATTCTTGCAAATGCAGAAAGTCAGAATAAATTTGCTTATCCCTTCTCTGTCTGTCTCCCCCTCCCCCCTCTTTCTCTCTCGCCTATCCAGATGTTTAATCAGTGTTCATTTCAGTTGGTACGCTTCTTTCACGCGCGAGGTGTGCTCGGACATATGAATACCATTAAAACGTAACGTCATTGAGCAGAGTTGACGGCGTTACGGCGAAACGTGCGAAGTACGCGAAGACGCATAAATATTCATTCTTTCGCGAAACAAGAATGAAAGACGCGCGCGCCCATGCGAGTCGCAAGACCGCCGTATATTCGAACGTATGGCTCGCGCATCTCTTCACGGGAGGATAAGGGGAAGCGGCGGAAGGGAAAGAAGCAACAAATCTCCCGCGAAATTCCGCAAAATGGGTTAGTAATTCGCGTCGGGCTGAGAAATTCTCGGTTCACGCGAGACGAAAGAGGCGAATGGAGCGCCTGTTCGTTGATTAACCGTGAGTCGTTACGGCGCGAGAGATTCGCGAAAGCGCGATTTGCTAAAGCGGATGCGCTTTCCTCCGACGCATTTTCATTCGCTTTTCGCCTCTCGCTCAACTGCGAAAAATTAAACGGACGGCACGCTCTAATTGTATCCCCGATCAGTCTCCATCTGCGTTGCAGCGTAGCATTTTCCCGGGGGAGAAGGAGAGGAGAAAAGCGATACACTCTCTGTCCGCGAAAACTCGACTCGTTGCGATAAACTTGTTGAAGAGAGAGAAAAAAAACTACAGGGATCCGATTAGCCGAGCCGCGGTGAAGCCTCGATAAAGCCTCGGTACAACGTCGATCATTCGCACGCACTTATCGCGAGAGAGCGATCCGCAGTGATTGATTATTAGCGAATGGATCACTCTCGCGGTTTAATACAATGCTCTGTACGTTGCACGACCGATTTTCATCGGCGGCTGCGACGAAACGATGTCGAGAGTAATTTCATCCGTTCCACGTGTTCCATAGAACGATTTCTCCGTAATACACGGGGGAAAAACAAAGTTCCGTTAGTGTAACTGAATTTTCCGTTGTCTGGTGAGAATAGGAGCCAGATAAAAACTCGCTCACTGCACCCTCTTATCTCCCTTAGAAACCACCCTTAGAAACAGAAAAATTCCCATGGCAGGTTTCAGCTTCAGGAGCCAATTATTCTCAGTTACCGCAACCAAGTTTCAAAGGGACGCCATACTTGAGAACTTTACCGACGGAGTGCTGACGTTTTTCTTGCGAAGTTTACGTCGCACAGAATTGCAGAATTGCCTTTACACCTTGTAAGTACGTGTAAAAATTAATTAGAGCTTTGCTCGACACGTGACGAAAACAATAAGTATTTTCAAAATCTCGAACCGTCAATGAGCGTAAGTATTAGTCTAATACAAAAGTTTTGCAACTTGTATTCCGTTCAAGAAAATCCCAAAGAACATTGCTATATTCTTACAGCTGTATTTAGAAGCTTAAAAATATTTTAAAAATTTGCAGAAAAATCTCTATATATGCATGGTTAAGTTTTCCTTTAAATATTGTGAAGCAATGCAGAATTTATGGACGATTCATGTGCTAGAAATACGAAAAGGACGTGTTAGTGACGATCGCCTCTACGTTATCGGCATTTTTTGCGTTCGTCATCCACTTTGGCATTTTCTCAATACAGCTGAATATTCAGCCAAGTGTTTTCGCTTGCGGTAACAGAAATCTCGCTTCACGTCGTCGAATTTTCATCTGATGTCCCTGTATAGTTGCGTGAACTGAAGTCTCCTTCCTTGTATATTTCCTCTCTTTGCACAAACGGGAACGCATCGCTATCGAAAATGACGCGTGCAGAAATGACTGGGACGATTCACTCCGCGAACATGCGAAGTCTTATCCTTACTTTCGTGCGGACTTTCGAAATCTCTCTTTCTGTTTCCCATTTTCGCTCGATTCGTTTTTGCTCGTTTTGCAAGCGCAACTTCACAATCAGGACGCGCAATTTGCTATTGCAATAAGTATTGCATAGCGCGGCGCAGTAATTCGGCCGGCTTATGTCATCATGCGCGCGAGAGCGAAATGTATTCGGTGGAGCGTTGTGCCGACCATATATTATAACAGAAGGGGGGATACGCATCAGAAATGTTGTAAGCTCTCCGTGAAATGAAGTTCGCCGGCGAGCGATGCAACCGCACGCTTATCTCCGCTTATTTATCTATACAATCAGGTGTCAGAGGAGACACGCACAACTAATAATAATTTGTGTCGCACGAGATTACTTTCCGTTGCTCTTTCACTTCTACGAATACGATTACGAAATTGTGCATGATCGCGCGCCGCAAGAATGTTTACAAAGTAATCACGCGAATAATTATACGTCGTATGTATAATTGTACGTAATATTATGCGCATCATCAGTTATAGTTCGTCGGCTCGCGCGTATCTCCGATGAATTTCGAAAGATTTATAAAGTGGGATACATCGTGTCTAAATAGCCCCAGGGGGTACGTTACTCGTGTCCTTATTTTAGTATTTATCTTGAGGAACAGATATTCAAAATCGCAAAATGGTTTTTTTAGATACTTCTCCCTGAGTTCCATTAAAATGGGAGTAATATTGCAGTTAGAAAAGAGAGAAAAACTAATTAGTAGTAGCGAGATAAATTTTCGAACTTCTCGAAATTTCGTATTAATATTCTCCATCTCGCGTGTGAATGAAGTCAAGCAATGTGTTACTAGTTGAAACGTGTTATTAGTTAGAATGAAGTTTCCTGTAAAATACACTGTTTCGAACAATAAAAGCCATTTTCATTGGTAAAATAATGGAAATCGAGTATATGGATTGACGAGGTAAAATTGGCTCATAATTAAAGGGCAGCAAGAGAGATCTTTCGCGGAGACCTCGGAGTACTAACCACACGGGAAAAAATATTTGAATGAATTAACCAAATATCTGGTCGAATATGAACGATCTAGAAATTCCGATTGAAGTAATGCGAATTCTGTTTAAGTTAACAAGATTTTTAGTTGACTTAAAGAGAATTCTGGTTACTTCAATCGGAATTTCTGGATCGTTCATATTCGACCAGATATTTGGTTAATTCAATTAAACCTTTCTTTTCGTGCGAAACATTCATTTTACATGTGGCCTTCTTACCCTGTGTTATCGAGAAATTGAGCCCGGTACACTAAGGCAAGATGGCCACGTTGCTGCATGTCTGTATTTTGATTATTACAAGACAAAATATACACTGAAAGAAAAAAATAGTTGGAATAACTATAATCTCACTATATTTTATAGTTTGTTTTGGTCTCAAACATTTATGTATAGTTCATCTAAACACGAAGATATAGCAGAATGAACACACATTTATAGTCATCATCTTATTACTCTATGTGTATAGTAAAGTACATTTTGAGAATATAGTTACATGTACCTATATTTTCCAAATATTCCAATTGTATTGACTATATAAAATAGTTAATTTCTCTTACCATTTAATATTTGTTACCTTACTATGTTTTTTATTTCAAATAATTATAATTCTTGGTAAAAGTTTTACATGAGTCAGTTATACTATGCTTATATTGTAAATATTACAAACATTATGGTGACATTTACTATAAAAAAGATATTCCTAACTATAATCTTTTTACTATGCCATTATAGTTCCAAATA
>NW_022639599.1:556083-574933 GCF_010583005.1 Odontomachus brunneus
AATCTTTTTACTATGCCATTATAATTCCAAATACATTTCATACATTTTTCTCTTAGTGTAACAGAATCGTAGCGGGCATTAATGCATAAAAGAAGGCTGTCTTCATCATACTAATACAGTCAGTTACAACGATTAGTTGTTTGAGAAGTTGTAATTTCGAAATTCTGAAATATGGTACATCTAGCCATAGTCTCTCCTACACGTCATTTTTCCATCAACGAAAGATACATTCCTACGGTATCAATAATTCTTTTTTCTTTTGTCATTATGACTTTTGTCAATCTCTCTTTTGTTCCACTGCTGGAAGATGAAAACATCGATCAGTCGGCAAATACTTCCACTTAACGAAGCAACAACAATAATTTATCGGTGATAGCAATTATCTGTTCCTTTTTTAATTGATACGTAATTATCTGTTCCTTTTCTAATTGATATATAATTATCTGTCCCTTTTCTAATTGATATATAATTTTTACACGATTTGTGACATTTCATTCAATTAGAGATTATTAATATTTTTTTCGTCAACTCCCAAACAATTCTCCGTTAGATACGTTATTACCTAAACGTACGCGGTAATATCGATGGATTTCTCGGTGATAGCGATTATCTGTCCCTTTTCTAATTGATGTATAATTTTTACACGATTTGTGACATTTCATTCAATTAGAGATTATTAATATTTTTTTCGTCAACTCCCAAACAATTCTCCGCTAGATACGTTATTACCTAAACGTACGCGGTAATATCGGTGGACTTAGCTCCTGCCACTTGTTATGTCACCGAGGTACACAGTGCGATTCGAGTTGTGTACTTAGCGATAAACCTCGGCGACGTGAGCGAAAAAGACACGCAGGCCTTCTCGGTATACTGGCATGCCGGAATACACGCGAGAGTACACGTGCATCGTGTACCGGTGCTGCAAGTGTGACAGTAGGTCAAGTTCGCGGTGAATGGCCGGAGTCCGGTGACTCCGGCAGGACTCGATATACAACGTCGCTATCTCTACGTCGCTCCCCTCTCAATTTGTCGCAGACACAGCGGGGACCGTAGGAGATTAACGGTGCGCAATTTTGCGCACTGATCCGCCCGAATTCCACTCGCTGGATTTTCATCTTGGAAATCCGTCAGAGGACAGACAAGCGTCCGCTTCGGGCTATGAAATGCCGGGCGAAATAAGCGGGTCGCATCCAGCGTCGAGCGTTTGAAATTTAAGACACCACGGAAGAGCTTAGAAAATGATTGATGTCGCACAGCGAAGATATCGGTGCTTATGAATTATAAAAGAGTATCTAATATTGTGAACGTTGTTGAACGTAAAAAAAAAGTAAAAAATTACTCCCTTGTTTATCTTCTCGCGTGTTTGCGCCATTTATTCGGTTTAATTAATGCTTAGTTTATATATATATTTTTTTTAATTGATTAACTTTACTATTTTTCCCATGATTAATGTTTTATGTTCGCGTACGATTAAAATTTTCCAACATTTTTACTCGTATACGCGCGTTACTTGAAATTAATAGTAATAATAATTTAATGATATTTTAATAATATAATAATAATTTAAATTGGTGATAATATATATCGGCGATGTATATTACGGTGAATTATCGGGGAATAATATTACGACACGGATAAGTAATAAGATCGCTTTACAAAGGACATTGTTTCGTATCGATTGCATTCCTACTGCTGACATTTTGCTATCCGGCTGTTGTACCGTCGCGGACAATCCAGCTGGAAATGGAGCACGATCGTGAGAACGAAGGAAGTATCGGTAAATTACAGCGCGATTGTCGCGATAAATCGTTATAACGCGAGGAAGAGTGAAACTCCAGATTTTCTGCGACCCGAGAATCGCGATGTACTAAATCCTTTCAGAGCGTCGCTTGTTCAGCGGTTTCCAATCTGACAATAATTATGTCCTCTCTGGAATTTAGAACTCCTTCTCCGATAAGATCGAATTCCCCGGATTCCAGTGAGCGTGAATTAAAAAACGCCGACGTAAGAAGCCATGTCAAACTAGTAAAAGTAAAGTGAGGCAATCACGATTATCGCGAAAATTAATTCCTTTTTTCACCGGCGCGATTTACTCTCACCTACGAGACCAAGGATTAGAAAACAGAACACTCACTCTATGACTAAGATACTGATTTCTTATACATATCTCACTATGACTAAGATACTGATTTCTTATACATATCTCATTATTTCTCCTCAAAAACTTTTCCAGTAAATTCCAATAAAAATAGAATATTAGATTTACGTGGGAGAATCACATTCATATTAAAACATTGAAATTTGAAAAGAAGATGATAAATGATCAAAGAAACTCATCATGAATTTCCTCTCATAAACTTTTCCAATAAAAAATTCCAGTAGAAATAGAAATTAAAGTAGAAGAATTATATATTTTTAGTAAGACATTGAAATTTAAAAAGAAGACAATGAATGACCAATGTGATTATAAAAACAAATTATTATTACTAGAAATACTTGGTATGAAATACTCGGCAGATATGAACCCAATTTGATGATCGGACGCGATGTTTCGCGGTGTGTTCTGTTTTGCCTTCGCTAGAAAATCGCAAGGTATAATCGCGTTTGGTCAAACGTATTTCGCATGCATTAGCATAATTCGATCTATCACCGCGCTGCCGGTTGGCCGAACTCTTTCAACTTCGGCGATGACACGGCGACAAATGTTTACGGTTGACGTTGATGTATTCAAACGACACATATCTCGTGCTGCTGGCATAACTTACATCAGGGATCACAGGCGATGACGTTGGCCAGATATTTCACAGGACTCGCCGAAATGTCTATCGTGTCTGTATATTTTCAAAAATAAGAGTGACCTCGCGATCGCGTACACACACACACACACACACACACACACACGTGATATTTTTCACGCGTGGCATGAATTCCCAAGTCGAGATGAGGATTTCATTCTGGAAATTGGAATTTGAATATGACGCAAGATCGGAAACGTTTCGCTCAATCGCGAAACGATCGTTAGCGATATTGACGACGGCATGTAACGGCGGCGACTAAATAGTGGAAAGTTTCAAAATTTCGTCAGGTCGGATATAGATAATGATACCTTATCCCTCCATATACCGGATAGTGCTCCACCCACGTGTGTATGTATATATATAACTATACACTCACAATTTTATTGTACGCGCAAACTACCGGAGCTCGAGCTACTTTCTATATCGGATAGATGGCAAGTAGCTGCTCCGTTATCTTCTTCACGTTGTTAATTTGGGTTCATGTTCTATTTTTTGCCGTCTCGTATCTTTGGAGGTCACTACCTTATAAGCAGCGCTGGTGTTTTATCAGTGAATAAGAATATCTCAACTATATTCGTTGAAAAATGTGCCTTCGCTCAGTATCAAATTGTTCGTCTAAAAGACGATCTATGCTCCTACCTTCTCCCCTCTCTCTCTCTCTCTCTCTCTCTCTCTCTCTCTCTTTTATATATATATTTATTTATTTATTTATTCCAAAACCGACATATTTATTCCAAAGATATGCTGACTGAGTAACGATTCTCGCAGGCACATCGCCTCTCCGAAAGGCAAACCGCATCAATTGCAGAGTGTTTCGCTGCTAACGGTAGTTTTCACTCGCGAACACTACTTGGTGATACGTGTTCGCGGATCTTTTTACGATTTTCGAAAGTATTCCAAAGTAGTTACATTTCCACGTGGCATAAGCAAGCCTCTAGCCGCTTACCGCGGCGTTCTACGGCAAGAGATAGGGATTATGAGATAGTACGTGACCCGCATCCTAATGCCTGTTCTTCGCAACTGCGCGCTATTAAATTCAAATTAATTCCCAAAGACTGCCGAGCGCATTCCCGTGATTATAAATCAGCTGCTTCACGTCGCGATCGTTCGGAAACTGGAGAAAGTGCGCGCGAATAAGCGCGTCGACGGTGCCGTTTTTTCGTCGAGATTTTCTCAGGAAGATAGAATCCACAAAAAGCCATTCGGACTTAATCGATTCTTCCCACGATTCTTCCGTCCCACCATCTCTCCTCGTTGTTTTCCTCGTCATCCATCAAGACTTTCGCGCATTCATTGTTATTGGGAACGCGCGACCTCGATGATATGTAATACCGTCGTGACTTAATTAACATCTCGCAACGCGAGAGAAGGCAGAGCCACCGTGAGCCGTGTAACAAGCATCCCGACGAAAAGGAGAGATCGAATCGCTAGAGACGAAGTTCTCGAAACATTTTCCGGCAAACAGAAGGAAAGGCAGCCTCCAGTGGCGGTAATTATACGCATCTCTCGCCCCATAAGTATCAACTAATTTCATTAACGGGAATCCCCGCGTGCGACGTGCCTCGTAAAAACGTCCAACAACCGTGTTTCCCGACTCGGTTGCGTTATGCACTTTCTTTCCTAGAGAAACGACCGAAATGCGCTCGTTAGAGCAACACAAGCCGCTTTCTAGATCGAAGCACGCCGCCCATCGAAAATTCTAACCGCGTTTCGCCCCACGGGCCGATCGCGTCGAATCAGAAATGTAATCGCGAGGATTCGCTTGGGAAGGATCGCGCGAGGATGCATTATTAGGTCAGTGTTATTTTATCAGATCAATATTGTATAAGCTCGGTTCTCCAGTCCAACTTGATTGCCCTGTCTGCGTTCAATGGGAACAAGTGGCTCGTCCAACCGAGCGCCATCATCTCACCGTCTCGTAATAGTCTGTGATCCTTCGTCGAAGTCTTGGCAGCGTTCGCGCACCTCCACAGGGTGGCCCAGCTTCTCTGGCCGGGGGAAAATCGAACTTCTTCACTGACCCGATAGATCAGCTGAAGAGAACCGTCGCGGGAAGCGAAACGTTCTCGAGAACGCATCTCGACTCGTAAAGTCACGGTGAAATTGAAGTCGCGCGAAACGCGAATCATTCTGTTAGCGGAGCCGAAGGGAAATTTTTTCCTCCGGCTTGCCGATCCGTCTGAACGTCGCCCGCATAATAATGCACATCGCGGCTTCCGGGTGCGGCGTACCGCGCGATATATAACGTTACTTGCGCGCGAATCTAATTTCACGGACGACCGGGATACATGAAGGATGCGGCTGATGCGCGAAACTCGACAACGCGGCACGCATCTCGCGCGATGAGAGAGAAATTCCCGCGCAGTCAAATCCGATTTCCGACCCAATTTTCCGAGCCGCGAACGGTCTAGAGCGTCGCTTAGCATGCGCTCCGGCTGCAACCTCCTCCGCTTTCTTCCTTTCTTTCACCGAGCAAACCGCCGCGGCGTTTACGCTGACGATGACGACGTCGTCGAGGAATATTCCGTGGAATAGGAGGTCGCGCTGCTTCGCGAGGCGATCCGCGAGTTTAAGGTCAATCTCGAAAGCAGGAACGAACGGTCGCCAAGCCTTTCCGTCTTGTTACACGATCGATTCCACCTGCACAACGCGTCATTCCTTCGCGCCAGGCTCTTCCGCGCAATCCCGCTTGTTTCTCTCGCCAATCAAATGGAGAATTTTTCAGTTATACGGAGCTTTCGCAGTT
Organism: Odontomachus brunneus; assembly: GCF_010583005.1. Taxonomy (NCBI): domain Eukaryota; kingdom Metazoa; phylum Arthropoda; class Insecta; order Hymenoptera; family Formicidae; genus Odontomachus; species Odontomachus brunneus. The sequence continues at coordinate 561,628 of NW_022639599.1, forward strand.
ACACGGCAAGAAACATCTTGCATTTGTGTCGACATCGATCCGTGCAGAAACTTTTGCGTTAAATTTCCCACGTAGTCGTGTGCGTTAATTCGATATATCGCCGTCGCGTTATCTCCACTATTCCGTGCCGAGCTCATACTCGCCATTTCTAAGTGTTAAAATAACACAATTTATATGTAAATGCGCTAATTCTTGTTGGCATATGTAAGGTGTACAGATAAGTTTGTTTTATTTGTTGATATATTTATATCCCCCCCTCGTGTTCAATCAACACAATCTATATGTAAATTCCTGAATTCTTGGTGACACATTTTATATGTAGAATGTAATTTTATATGTTGAATAATAAGTTCTGTCATTTGTTAACATACTTGCCTTGTGTTAAATTTTAAACACCAAAATTAAATAAATTGAGACGTGTGAAATGTGTTAAATTTAACACAAAATTTTTTGCAGCTTACAAATCTTTCTCTTTCTGCTTGTCGCTCTCTTCCTTTTTCCCTCTATCTCTCGTCATAAATTGCAAATCATGCAGAGAACTGAAAAAAAAATCCGAGGCCGAACTTCAGGGACGCGTGTGACGCAGTATTGGGTATCAATCGATCAAAATATTCTTTGACTAAAAAAATCGGCAAATCAATCGTCATACGTAAGATCACAAATAATTTCATCACTTGTTGAAATTAATTATCAATTAAACTGAGATATAATTAATTTAATGACTATTGACTGATTAAAAATTAATTTCCTCAATCGACTAAATTATTTGTAATTATGTATATGAGACAATTAACTAATTTATTGAATATTGACTTGCGGACTATTGTGGTCAAAGAAAACTACCATCGATCAATGCCTGACACTGACGTGTCGCTCATCGAGCGAGCAGAAAGAAAATATTTATAAAAACGTGTTTTCGAAAAAATTAATCAACTTGAATTAGCGTTCCCGACCAACAGCTGGCGACAGAATGACGTTCTATGTCACGTGTATATCTGTCCGAAATCTATATCGAGTTATCATTCATACAAAAGTAAATACAGACATGTCAGTCACTTGTAAATACACTCGCATGTACTCGAGGTATTATCTAGTCAAACATTTGCTCTAGATGAAGATGACAGTTCACTCTCGAAAATATATAAGTCATTAAGGAATAGGAATATTTTATAGACGGGTGTATTCTTGATCTAACGAGATTTCATTATCGCGCGCGCGTGTGACGAACACAAAGAGATGCTGTTCACGGGCGATCACGATCGCTGCGGACCCGTACGATTAATGGAACGAAACGTTGAAATAAACTCCTAACCGGGCCGGTGCGCCTGACCCGTTACTTCCAGAATTTCGCAAACGGGACTCCCACTTTCGTTTTCCATCGAGAGCCACACACGCCCGGGGCCGTTATCGAGCCGTTGGTGAATGTACCGTTACATTTCGTACTCACAGGGCGCCTTGAGCTTCTTTTTCGCCGTCTGCATGCTGCCGTTGGATCTGAGCGTGATGCCGATGCTCTTGGATTTCGCGACCGAGCTCTCCACGACACCCGGTGGAGATATTATGCCACCTTGCTCCATATCGGCGCAATTAAGAGATCACTGAAAGATAGAGGAGCGTTACGCCGCTGCGAATCTAACAGATGAAATATTAGCCGATTTTATCTTATCTAAGCGTCATTGCGATAAATCATGTGGATCTCTGCTCAGCGACTCTCTTGTCAATTCGACGGAGTTGAAACGAGGAAAAATAATAGGACCGAGTTAGTGCTGTTGATTTCGACCACCCAGGTACCCGAGTCTTTCGAATATTGCTCCAACATGTTGACTCGAGAGCTTCACGCTTAGTCGGGCCGAAAGAATGTTTATTTTGCGTCTGTATACTTTCTGCATATGAGCAATTTGCGGCTAAAGTTAATTTATCCATAGTTATACAAGAACGTTTCAACTCACAAAATTATGATTTTTTGTTAACGGGTAGTCCATACGTCTTTCTACGTAAAACAAAATAAAATCCAAGTCTTATGAGTGTTCAAGATTAATTGAAAAACACTTTTTTATTTTCTATTAGTCGCGCCATTTTTTATTAGTCTTTTTTATCCAATATTTTTCTAAGGGTCAAACTTGCTAATGAATATCTTTGAACAGAAAATTGATTATATTTGACTTTTTGAACAATTGCGAAGAACCATGGTGTTATCTATATTTTTTAAATCATGTATCAAATTTTCATATCTATTTTTCTCCAAATGCACCTTGTGTTAAATCATTCTTGCATAAGTATTTAATGATTGACCTTTGTCCGCACAGGTCCAGGAAAGTGTCACTTATTTATCTAAGTGTCACTTATTTATCAAGCGCGGTGTATCTGATTTGTATCTATCTGATTTGAATTCGATTTGAGTTAATTACATTGATAAGAGTTACACAGAAGGTAGTTGAAACGTCTTTAACGAATCTGTACAATTTGCGATTTCATTCGTATCATATACACATATGTTTAACATCTATGATAACATAGTGCGATTTTACACACTTCTACGCACTTCTAATCTTATTAATTTTTTTACCTTTCCTGATCTTTGCGACCAAAGAGCCTTACTTATCATTTAATTAGCTATCTTATAATTATATTTACTACTTAATTTGACGAATACCCGAAATAATTGGATATTTGCATTTGTTATTGATTTTTTAACAATAACAAATAACAAACGAACGCACGTTCGTAACTATCTGTCATTTGGTCGCCCGGTTTAATAACCGCGAGTGTGGGTGTAGCCGGCCAGGTACAGAAATATCCGGGGGTCGTACTAACAGCACTCTGGACCGAGCGCGAATTCGAGAGTGTAACGCACTGCCGGAGGGCGTCATTTTCCCTGATCAACAAAACACGTGTTTTCAATTAGCCGCTATTAGTACCGATCAGTCCCGGAAAAAATCCCGACAAATTTGCGCCAAATGTTATGATAGAGTGTTGTTGAGTTTCGAGCGCACGGTGACCGCGGGCGAATCACGAAATTACGATCGATCGCCCGGCGCGAACTCGCCACTCGCTGGCTTCGCGACATTAGAATGCCAAGCGCGCGGCTCTTCAGTCGATCGATAATAATGCAAATAGCGTTATCTTGTTGGACTTAGGACATTTAGGCGGGATTACATCGTCACGTCGAGCGATCGTATCATCGTGCAAATAACGAGCGCAAGTTATGGAAGCTGACCGCCGCTAATTGAGTTCCGCGAGCTGTCGGACGTTTCGCTTTGACGTTTCGCACGCGTGCGGATAATTGAATCGTGCGCGACTCGAGATTGCGCGGCTGCATCCGCGCTTAATCGGCTTCGTGATCAAGCGAACGTGTATGTGGTCGCCGATTAATCATCTATCTATCGTTCGCGCGGATCGCGCCGCGACTTTCGCGATTTGTGCGTCGGCCGACATTTGAAATCGCGTGCCGCGCATACCGCGCGCATTTCGTCGTCACGCGTCGCTAATTGTGCGTTATCTAAGTCACGGAGGAACGCCAGTTGTTTTAGATCGTGGTTTGGTTAACTTAAGTTAGGTTTCTTAATCAAGGGAAGCGAAAAAAGCCGACAGCTAATCCGCTCGTTATCTGTCGCGCTGACATCCTGATTTCTCGCGATGGTCTTTGAATATCTTGAATTGTGTAATTTTCCGTCTCTTTTTGACCGAAAACACACATTTTCCGCTGCACCGTTGACCGTTATCGGTATTATGCGGTAATTGTGCGCTTCTCGGTCTGACAATGTCGCGAATTCTACTTGACGCGACAGTTGCAGCAACGTCAATTAAAAAAAGTTGTTAATGTCCGCGCCTTCGATAACTCAGAATTTTTCTTTTCGAGTTCGGAGGTCAGCTTACGCGGACACTACGTGCTGACCGGAACTGGTACAGGGTAGTCGTTCACAGTCTCGCAACCAAATAAAAGAAATGCCGGAGATTCGGTGTACTTCTTGCTCTCTTTATTGTACGATAACGAGCGGCGACTTCCTATGCAAACTTGCGGCGCGCGTTTTCGTCCATCCTTCGCGTTACGTTGCTCGCTCGAGAGTTGTGGCCAGTCTAGACCTGATACTATTGTCTATTACGAGACAAAAGGCTTCGAGATCGTTTGACGAGCGACCGTGAGAAGGACGGAATATTTACAATTCGGATAATATGTGTGTGGTCTCGACGAACGCTCTCGAAGCATTCGTAATGACAAGACGGCTGTCGCTGGGCCGTTTCCACAGTAAGTATTCGTAAGAATATAACGCGAACATTCTCAACAAAAGTATATAAATAAAATCGGTGGTTTTACGGGAGGAATTGTGTAGCTAAAATTAGAATAGATGTACAATTTTGTAACTATGAGGTGTTTCCTAATTGCTGAAAAGTTGTTGTCGAAATCAGCGTTTTATCGTTATAATAATATAAATGTTGATAACGTATAGAAAGAACATGCATAGATTAGTTTCAATAAGAACTTTTCAAAAATTAGGGAGAATCTCACAGATGTTACGAAATTGAGGATTCTGAGACTAAACGCTGCGAGTTAATCGCGAGACTTGACAGATGAACGGGAAAGGTAAAATTTTGTAACCGGAGAATAAATCGACGTTCTTTCTTTCATTTCGTATGGGCTGCTGGCATTTTGGGAACTAAAATATAATATTAAAAGTTTGTTATATTTGCAGCGAAGTTTATCATGCTCCTACACAAAATAAGCTTTACTGACAATCTATTCTTGTGCTACTAGAAACATATAATAAAACTGAAAAAAATTTTTACGAGAAAAGAATATTATGATATCAAGAATATTATGATTTCGTTAATCGGCTTATCGATCATGTATCTTCCAACTGATATTATCATCTTTTGCTAATCTGCCTTCGATCGATTACGATTGAATTTTCGAAAATCATGTTTGCACGCATTCACTTATCGTGTATCGATATCGATCGAAGCGATCGCGTAAAATTCGCGACGTTCCGTCAAGAAAACGAGATCGCGGGAAAGGAGGCGAATGCTGGGCGATTGTCGCAGAACGGCTGCTGTGCTACTTACCCCGAGAAGAACACGTGAATGCGGTGTGCGTCTCGAGATCGCCGCCCAGTTCCGGCGGAAACGCGGTGATTCCGTGAGATTCCGTTTGAATTCCTCCTCGAGCGACCCGCGCTTGATGTCGATGCACGTGACGACGGTGATTGACGCACGTCGATTCGGCGGATCGATGAGCGGCGCTCTATTGTTTATGTCCCGTCTTTTATTGCTACGCGGTTTGGAGGAGACTGCTTTCGCGAGGCGCGCTCGCCTCTATATGTAGAAACCCTCCACTGCCAACGGTCGCCGGCCGTCAGTCTCCCGTTATGCTGTTCCGTGTGTGTGCACGGCCACGCGAACACACGATCGCAAAAGATACGCACGTTCCTCCTGCCGAATTATCGAGATGCCGCCGCGCGCTCCCTCGACCATGCTTCCGCGTCGGGAAATATTTACTACTCATTTACCCCTCGTGTTATTGTATACGTGAAATACGTGAAAAATATGAAATCGAAATAAAGCCACCAGCTATTTCAGCCGGAGCCTTGCGCGTCGATCGATCATCTTCGAAATGATCACCGGTGTGATCGAGCGCGAGTGACAATCTCGACGCACGACACTTCGCTCGCGTAACGAGTGGGGAGTCGTTGCCTGATAATCCCCGGGGAAGAAACGCGCGTTCCCCTTGCAAAAGAGATCGAACAATTCCGCACGGAGCTGGCGCGCGAGATCATGGCGAATATTTATAACTTTATCGCGTGGATGAGTAATTTGCATACATATGTCTGCCTCGAGGTGTAATTCCAGTTTACATATTTGCTCATACGGCTAATTTAATCGGCCGCGTCAAGCTAAAATTCACCGTCACTGATAGCAGAGAAACATTAGTGAAAAAATAGATGGATTTATTTATAAAGCGTTCTGGAACATTGTTTCCCCAAGCGCAAGAACGATATGCAAACAGAGATCGACTCATTGCGTTATATACGTATATAGTGTGACATGAGTTGCGATCACATTGGTGTGTTTCGAAAGAAAATAAGGTATGAAAGAAGTGAGCAAATTTCAATTTATTGCCAAGAAAACACCCACCAAACAGTCTCTAAATTACACTGTCCAACAAAATTTAATTTCTTTTTCCTGCGGCGATCATAGCCAAGTCCGCCAGGAAAAAATGCCCATCACATTAAGTTTTTGAGATAAATCAAGTAATATGGAGTAAAATCGAGTAAAAAATTATGGATAAATCGAGTAAAAAACTGCGTTTTTTGCCATATTTACCAATTTTTTGTGGCCAAACAAAATTTTATTTTTTTATTTTATTGACGCCATTTTAAAATGCTATTCTTCATCTTTAAAACGAATTGTTATTTTGTACTATGCAATTTTTTCATCGAGTTATAAACGTTTTTCAAAATGTAAAATGTCGGATCTAAATTGGCTGATTGAAACTGGAAAGTAGATGGATTTGTATGAAATAGGTATCCTAGTGTTTTCGGAGTCGCTAATGCCGAATCTGAAAATCAAAATTTCATAACAGCGACCCCAAAACCCCGAGTACTAACTTTGATCCGAATTGAGTTACTTTTCTTATTTCGGTCTGCCATATTGAATCCGCCATTTTGAATTTCGAAATTTTGAGTTCAGATTTGGCGTCAGCGATCCCGAAAACCCTAGAATACCCATTTTCATACAAATCCATCTACTTTCCAGTTTCAATCAGCCAATTTAGATCCGACATGATTTACATTTCGGGAAACGTTCAGAATTCGGTGAAAAAAAATCGTACAGTAAAAAATAAAAATTCGTTTTAAAGGTGAAGAATAGCACTTTAAAGTTACATCAATGAAATTGAAAAATAAAATTTCATTTGGCCTAAAAAAATTAATAAATATGACAAAAAACGCAATTTTTTACCCATATTACTCGTTTTATCTAAAAAACCTGATGTGCATTTTTTGCCGGCAAATTTTCAGCGACCTCAAATTTATTAAGAAATATTAGCCTTTGTCGCTGCAGATTTTTTTGTTGAAAAAAATTTTGTGTTATTAGAACATCCTGCAGAAAAAAATTGAATAAAATCTTGATTTGAATGTTTTTAGGGAGAAAGAGGGAGAAACAGAGATGAGGTGAGAGGATACACAGATAACAAAATTGCATTTCCGTGTGAATTTCGCGAATGAAGTTCATTCGAGTGAAAACTTAATTCGCGAATGAGCTGCAAAGATATATGGCGCTAGAGGTTGAAAGATCGGGACTGCTCTCTCGGCCGTCTTTTCGAGAAACTCACCGGTAGAAACGCCGCACGTGTTCCTTGTTCGATTGTGATGAATTCCCTTCAGATGGGCCACGCTTCACTCGCGGCGTTCAATCGTCGCGTTTTGCACGATTACCTTTAAAAATGCGAAACTGCAGGTTTCATCGAAAGCTCTCGATGGCTTTTCGAGATTGACGAGATTTCTAAATACACAATTACATTAAATAATCGAGGCGATTAGACTATCAAGAGTCGCTCCGCCATTAGTCAACCGCACTTTACATAATATTGTCGTGTCCGACACGGTCGGTGCTTAAACAATGAGAGACGATGGCATCGCTTTTTTCCTCCGCGACGCAGAAGATTCGCCGCGTTCTCATTAAGTGTTTTATAATTTTTCGCCATTTTGTTGCTATTAGTATCATCCGTATCGTCATTGCTATCGCTTGCATCGCTGAATTATCGATTAGATTTGATCTATGGAACTTTTACAGCAAAATGACTGCGCGATTCTTCCCAGAGTATTTTTTTTAAACAGGCATATCTAAATTTCTTTTTTCTTTATCGCCGTTTTTTTGGAGAATTTTCAAAAGTAGAATATGTACAATTTTCATTCACATTTGTGAATTGAAGAAAATATAATAATTTAAGTAAATCAAAAAAAGGAATTTAGTGTTTCATCACGAAAATTCCGCGGGCATATCATTCGAAGGCTTCAATTAATATAAGTGGAACCAATGTATCGATTGATTACAATTACGAGATTGGAGTATTATCTCTTATGGAAAATAACATTTGTGATTAGGTTATCGGGGTGTCTTATTTTCTCCAGCGGTTGAGCACCTCGAACACCTGATAACCCAAATACAATTTCTCACCGCGATTTTTCCTGCCTCGCCGAGATCTGTTTCATTTTTTCGTGTTTCCTTTACGTCAGACAGGTCCCTTAATTCCCGGCCGCGTCTTACTTTCGACAAATTTTTCCACGGCTGCGCCCGCAGTACGTAACAACGATGTTCCAGCGCGCGCGCGCTGATCAATCACTCCGCCGTGATCGATAGACGGGCACTCGTCCGTCGGTTCTTGCCGAGGCGGTGGAAAAATCGCGTGATCGATGAAGTTAAAAGTGCAATCCCTCGAAATGATATCGCGCAAATGGCAGGGATACAAAGCGCCGTAGTGGACAAGCGGTATTTCGCGCGGGAGATGGAGGAGAGGAGACGGATAAATAATGTATCCGCCGTAATCGCGGCGCGTTTCTTTCGACTCCGGGTAAGGAACAGTAGGTCACCCGGTGCGACGGAAAACGCGCCGAGACCCGATGTTTCTATTAGAGACAAATGGCTGCCCTGACCTCCTCCAATTGCGCGACAACCGAGCCGCGGCGGATTTTTTTTTCTCGCGCTCCCTCGAAGACCCGCGACGAATGGTTCGCGAACGTGAACGGTTAACGACGATACGATGATACAATTATGGTAATATAACGACAATACGCGGTAAGAAATCCAAAGCAACATCGGGTAAAACAAATCAATATTCGCGGCGCGCTAATTCCGCGCTAATTCCGAACGAGAATACCGAACTGGTGATTCAAAACATTTAATAGTGCATTAATGGGTGCATTACCGACGATAATCGCGTATAGCGCGACGAGAAACTGAGGAAAAAGTGTTTCGTATTTGTAACTGTTATCACATAGACAAATAATTATTACGAATTGTGTGTCAAGGAAATAATTTTTTATTAAATTCCACTGTGTAATGTTAGTAATGATAACTTTACATGCATGTTACTACTATCATTTCGCGACGAAAGATATGGTGGTTGAGATCAAAACTAACTAGGGGTAAATTGAATAGCGGCGGAATTTGGATAATATTAAGCGTTTGCGACAATTTCAGAAAAATATGAGACGCCTTGTTTTATGTTTCAGGTTAACACGTTATATATTCATATTTTTATGCTATATATCATATTTTTCTGAAATTTTCGCAAACGCTTAATATTATCCAAATTCCCCCGCTATTCAATTTACTCCGCTGTACCTTATAATTTCAGTTAATCTTTTCCTCTCTTAGTACAAAAAATTCGGTTGTTAAATAAAAGGATAATCGTGTATGCACGCGTTCCCTGAAATAAGGGAAAAGAGAAGCGGATAGAAAAGATTGGCGGATAGAAACTCTCGCGATCGCGAGCCCTCGTTAAAACGGCGATCGGCGAAGCCTTTACACGTGTAAAAGTAACCTCGTATAAAATTGCAGCCATTCATACTCCGCACGCTCCGGAGGAAAAATACAGAGCCGGCTATCTATCATCCGTGGAGCTTCATCGTGCTCCGAAGCGGGAAATGCTCCGCGCGCTCCGGGAATCTACGTGAGTCTACCGCGTGATAGAATGCGCGTCCTCGATTACTATTTCATACGTTAAGCCGGCGCAATGTACGCGCGTCGCTAACGAACCAACGTCCGCTCGGCTTCCGTGTCTTCACGAAAACTAACAATCACTCAGCTTACGTAATAAAGTGCGCAGAGGACGTCCTCGTGTGACGGATGGACAGACGACGGACAAGCCTTTCGAACACGACGCTTGTTCTCGCGCGGAAAATGTGTCGTATCTCGTAATCGTACTCATAATCTCTAAGCTGTATCTTCCGCTAAAATTCTACACTTAAAACTGATAATTCGTTAGACTGTAAGATATTTTTGTGTCAAATTTAACACATTTTACATGTCCCAATTTATTCGCTTTAATTTTTGCGTTATTTTAACACGCGGCGAATATATGGACAAATAGCAAAACTCATCTATACACTTTGCGTATAAGATATATTTCACCGAGAATTGTAACTCTTATACATTTACATTAGATGGATTGCGTTATTTGGAATTCGGATGCTCAGAAATGGTAGATTCTTTGTAAATTCAACGCAGAATATTCAACGACAATATTCAAATAATACAACGACAATAAATCGAATTTATTAGATTGAGACACGGGAATGTTAAAAATTCACAGATAAAAGTTTTTATACATATCAACTTTGACACAAATGTTAAATATTTTTCACTAGTATAAGCACTGCAATCAGTAAAATTTTGCTGAAAGGTTCAGTTAATAGTAGCGACTGTTACCATTATTGATATAGTTTGCAAACAGTGCTATCGTATGCAAATTGCGTGGAAGCCGTTAATTCAATCGCCACGAACGCAGAAAGTTACATTTCATACAGCGTATAACCGAATTTGTGTACTACAGGTGAAATTTCACTTCCACAAATCAAAATCAGTGAACTGTACGATGGAGCAATGTAAAGTGGTAGTGTTTCCACTGAAAATTCGCCAACACTCACTGATTCCAGGTGAAATATTCCTTTTTAATATCCGATTCAATCAGATGTGTTTTTATTGATTCACTTTAAGAGAGTGTGTGTAATCACGATGATACGCGACGCGCCGCGTCTCATCTTCCTCATCCCGCCTCATATTCCGTACATGCAGACAGACAGCAAGGCTGCCCGGTCGGCGAGGAATATGTCAGGGCCTCGTGAGAAAATCGCGGCGGGATCCGAGGAGAGAGAAAGAGAGAGAGAGAGAGAAAGAAAGACAGGTGGTTACGCATTTTTCCGCCGATCACGCGAGAAAATACGCGATCGCAGCCTCCTGCTCCCTTCCTCTCTCCCCCGTTTCGCCTGCTCTTTTTCCTCGACCGTTGTCTCGCCTTTCCCGCGGCTGCAATTGTCTCGCAATTTCCTCCGCAACAGTTATCGGATCGGAGACTGATTGACAAAAAACTTCCGATCACCCCGCGACGCGCAATTGCACCTTGCAATCGGCCGCGAGTGAAACGAGCCGAGCCAGAGGGCGAGGAAGAAAGGGAGAGAGAGAGAGAGAGAGAGACACAGAAAGAACGCGAAGCTTGTGACATCTCCGACAGCCCGGAGACATAATTCGCGAATGGGTCTATACTGACGGTTTCTGGGAAGCAGGAGACTTTTCGCCGAGTGAAACGACTGTTCCGCAGCTTCGCTCGCTCTCCTATGTTTAGCGTTTAGCTTCACGGACCCGGGGACTCGCTCCAACTTGCAGTCATGTCGACTGCGCGCACCGTCTTCGGGGTACTTTCGCTCCGAGCCAAGCACCGCTCTCCGCGCGCCACTTTAATAAAGAGATTAACGTCGCGATCTGCGAATGGAAAGGAACGTGCCTATCCCCGTTGCGATTTACGGGCATCGGACGCGCGCACAAAACCGACGCTGTACCGATATCGTCGCGGCGATCGGCACAGCGGACAAATGAGAGTCGGAATCAGATAGCCGTGTTTAAACGCGCTAAGCGCGCCACGCGAATGGGAACCTAAATCTCCGCTAACGATCGTTTTTAGCCGTCGCAGCGACGTGTCTGTTCGCCGCATCGCGGAAATGTATGGATACCGGCGAATTCGCAGGTGTCCGCGCTCACGCAGCTGTAGAATTACGGTATATGGGGCAAAAAGGAGGAAGGCGAAGGCTGCGCGAAGAAACTGCGATATATTAGAAGAGGGAGATAGAGAGAGAAATCGTCGGTGAAGGTGGAGGATAATCCGCTTTCTGAGGCCTTAATAAAGCAGACTCGACGTGATAATTACGCGAGGCCCGCGCGCGCCTTTAATTGCCCGGCACGTTAATCGATTTTGTCCGGCGTAGGAATTAATTGTGCGCGGAATCGTGGAATCGTCAGCGTGCCGGTGAAAAAGAGGTAGCATATTCCGTGAGCGCGATCACACACGTGCCGTCATCGCGATGCGAATCGAGAAGGATATCACGAAGGATGTGCACCGCGTGTACGTGTCCGAAGAGCTTATTTCGATTTTTGCAGGATATAACGTTATCACGATGTATTCAATAATACATGCTTGTCTGTCCCGCGTGTCGGGAAAAGGGACACTGACGCAAACGCGTTAATACAGACGTAGCGACGATACGGCACGATGAAGCGACGATCATTAATCTTGTTTAACCAGGACGACCAGCGCCACGTGAGATTATTAGTGATAGTACCCGCCGCGTGTTATCTCGAATAAGATATCCCCCTCTGGGGTTTGTATTAATAGTACTTGAAACGCGTCTCATGTGAAATGACCAGACGTGAGTGTGGAGTTGAATGCGAGTTTTTCGGTAAAATCGCGACTCCAAGGGCAATATCGCGTGAGATTCGACTGAATAAATCCAATTCTGAGATTTATATTGATAGTCGTTACTTGAAAGTTGTCCTATGTGAGATACTCGGAATACCTGAATTTGGAGGTAGACTTAAATTTGTTATTTGAATTATATAATATACGTCACATTTGTAATTGTGATTCAGCTGAAAAATTTACATCTAGCTCTAAATGCAAGTCTCAGGATCGTATTAATAGTTGTCATCTAAAACTTGTCTCATATGATATTCTTAGATTCTCATTCAGAATTAGATCCAAGTTTTTCAGTTGAATTATGATTTATGTGACGTTTATATCTGTAATCGAAATTCTAGATTCTAGAGAGACTAAAAAGTTCTCATCTAACTCTGAATTTAAACCTAAGTATCTTGCTTGAAGCGAAGTTCAAATAACGACTATTAATACTGCTCTCAATGTCTCATCTGAGGCAAGTTTGAAGTAATCGCTATTAATACAAGTCCACAATTCGTCTTCAAGTCGCTTTGAGATTTGTTACATGTTATGACTTTTTAGAGATACTCAGACCTAAATTTAGAGTTAAATCTGTGCTTTACAGTTGAATTATATATTATGATATATGCAATATTGTATTTGTAATCACGACTCAACTGAAAAACTTACGTTTAACTCTAAATGCAGATTTAAGAATTTAAAACAGGTAATTGCAAGTGATGATTATATTAATACTCAACTAGGAATTTATCTCATGGTTCAGATTAATCCCGACTGGTTATTTGGTTTGGACAAGAGGATGTTATATATATATATATATATATATATATATATATATATATATATATATATATATATATATAT